>NC_058134.1:155556609-155633731 GCF_016433145.1 Gracilinanus agilis | reverse complement strand
AAAACAATGTAGCCAAAATCAGAAGGGAAACAACAAATTGGGGAAAAAATCTTTATAACAAAAAACTCTGACAGGGGTCTAATTACTCAAATATACAAGGAGTTAAACCAATTGTATAAAAAATCAAGCCATTCCCCAATTGATAAATGGGCAAGAGACCTGAATAGGCAATTTTCAAATAAAGAAATCAAAAGTATCAATAAGCACATGAGAAAGCTATGCAAAACATATTTCTACTTTAGCCATATTCTGAGAAAAAATAATGGAAAAAAATGTGCTTTAATTTGTGCTCTTCAGTACATCAGTTCTCTATCCAGAAATGGATAGCACTTTTCATGATCTTTTTGAAGTGTATCAATGTTTTGATAAGAAAAGAAGTATTAAGTCTTTCCCAGGCTGCCTTAATTCTAGTGCCTTTTTTTCTGTTGATTATTTCTTTTTATCCTTCATTTGCACATAGTTGTTTGCATGTTGCTACTCCCTTTGGAATTGTGAGCTCCTCTAGGCGAGGACTATCTTTTATCTCTCTTTATACATCCAATCCTTTTGACTTAATGTTTATCAATTGGTTGATTTAGGGAATGACTAAATAAATTGAAGTAATGAATCATGGAATATTATTTTTGGCAATTACACAACAAGAATTTATTGAATGCTGTATGAAGAATCTGCAGGAAAACACTGAAAAACATAAACATAAACTGAGAGAAAGTTAGAGAAACCAGGAAAACAAGGTATACAATGACTAGAATAGTTTCAAATGGAAAGAACAAAAAGAAGAAAATGATGACTGCAATTATTTTTTTAAAATTTTCTAGATTACACATTGATATAATTTTTAATATTTGCTTTCTGACATTTTGAAATTTTCTTCTTTCTTGAGTGCTCCTCCTCCCCACTTCACCCCTCTTAGAAAATACATTTTTCAAGTAATGAGTAAGTTGAATTCTTGTGGGTTTCCTTCCACCCTTCCTAGGAATACTTCAGATCAAATGCCCTCTTTTTCATAAAATTTTATATTATTTCATTGATGATTATGTTTATTTGCAGATTATTATTTGGGTTATTGACTGAACTTTTTTGCTTTTTGAAATGTTCTATTCCTGAGGGAAACAGAAGTTAAATGACTTGCCTATGGTCACACAGCTATTAAGTGTTTGAAGCTGGTTTCGACTAGGTCTTCACTATCTAGCTGCCTTTGAGTATTGTATCAAGAAGGCTTCATCAAGAATTGACTGTGCTAGATTGGCTAAAATGAAAGAAGGGGAGAGTAATGAATGTTGGAGGGGATCTGGCAAAACTGGGACATTAATGCATTGTTGGTGGAGTTGTGAACTGATCCAACCATTCTGCCTGGCAATTTGGAACTATGCTCTATAAAAGCTATAAAAGAATGCCTGCCCTTTGATCCAGCCATACCATTTTTGGGTTTGTACCCCCCAAAGAGATCCTAGATAAACAGGCTTGTACAAAAATATTTATAAGCATGTTCTTTGTGGTGGCAAAAAAACTGGAAAATGAGGGTATGCCCTTCAATTGGAGAATGGCTGAACAAATTGTGGTATATGCTGGTGATGGAATACTATTGTGCTCAAAGGAATAATAAACTGGAGGAATTCCATGTGAACTGGAAAGACCCTCCAGGAATTGATGCAGAGCGAAAGGAGCAGAGCCAGAAGAACATTGTACACAGAGACGGATACACTGTGGTAAAACTGAATGTAATGGACTTCTGTACTAGCAAGAATGTAATGACCCAGGACAGTTCTGAGGGACTTATGGAAAAGAACGCTACCCACATTCAGAGGAAGAACTACAGGAATGGAAACAGAAGAAAAACAACTGCTTGAACACATGGGTTGAGGCGGACATGATTGGGGATGTAGATTCAAAACTACCACACCAATGCAACTATCAACAATTTGGAAATAGGTCTTGATCAATGACACATGTTAAAACCAGTGGAAATATGCATTAGCCATGGGGCGGGGGGGGAGGGGGAGCTCAGGGAGTGAAGGGGAAAGTAAGAGCATGTTAACTTTTCTAAAAAATAAATATTAGTCTTGGGACTTCCAGGTTAAGATGGCGGCAGAGTAAAAAGCAGCTGCTTAACCTCTCTTAACCGAAACATACAGGACTCCTCAAGAAGACTTAAAAACAAATCCAGAGGTACAAAGGGACCCCACCCCACAATACGGCGCAGCATTGGAGGTACGTGGAATCGGGGCATTTCCATGCTATAAAGGGGTGAAACAGCTCTCACTAAAACTCAAGTTGAGCAACCCCACACCCCACACATCTACAGTGCCAAAGCCAGAGCACAAAAGTTAGAGCAAGTTTGGGGCACTCATTAAGTCCTTGGCAACTACCTGGGGTCACCAGGGCATGCTCCTGAGAGCAGCAAGACTTAAGACCCCAAGAGACTAAAGAACGCGCACAGATTTTGAATGCAGACCCTGAGCCCAGGCACGAGTATGGGCGCGGATGCAAGCCCAGACATGAATCCTGAGTGCAGATGAGGACTTGGATCTTGAGAGCAGGTGCGGACCTTGAGTGGGGACCCAGTGCAAAAGGGGTTCACAACTGTGGAAGCAACGCCCTGAGACTGTTAAAGGAGCCTCAGACAGCGGAATAATTAAGGGGACCACCAGGAGGCTTGACCCTGAGAACAACTGAGACCTCAGGAGCCTAAAGAGCTCAGACAGACCCTGAGTGTGAGGATAAACCTGAGAGGGCTCAGGGCTAACAATGGCAAGCCAGAGACAAGAACCCCAAAAGAGAAAGATCATCAAGAGGAAATCTGTAACACTCGACAACTTTTACACAAATAAAATCCAGACAAAAGAGCAAACAGCAGAGGAGAACAAACAAGTAATCATATCCAAACCTTCCCAAAATAATGAAAACTGGCCACAAGCTACTAAAGAGTTCAAATCTAAGATGATGAGAAAGATGGAAGAGATTTGGCGAGAGAGAAGTGGGAAATAGCTCAAAGGGAAATAAACAGGTTAGAAGACAGAAACTCCCAATTGGAGAAAGATGCCCCCAAATCAAACTAAATAGTAAGCAAATTGGAAACCAAAATCTGGCAAGAAAATAACAGTTTAAAAGGCAGAATTTTACAATTGGAAAGTGAGGCTAAGAAATCAAATGATCTGATAAGCAAATTGAACACCAGAAATGACCAGATTAAAAAGGAAAACCAAAAGATTATAGCCAAAAACCAGTCCCTAAAGGCTAGAATTGAGCAATTAGAAGCTAATGATCTCTCACAACAGCAAGAACAAATAAAACCAAGTCAAAAGACTGATAAAGTAGAAGGAAACATGAAATATCTCAATGAGAAAGTGACAGACAAAGAAAACAGGTCTAGAAGAGACAATCTGAGAATCATTGGTCTTCCTGAAAAAGCAGAAATTAATAGAAATTTGGACTCTATACTAAAATAAATTAGTCAGCAAAATTGCCCTGAAGTCCTACAACAAGAGGACAATATAGACATTGAAAGGATCCATAGATCACCCTCTACACGAGACCCTGAAAAGACAACCCCCATGAATATAATAGCCAAATTCAAGAGCTTCCAAGTAAAAGAAAAAAATTTACAAGAAGCCAGAAAGAGACAATTCAGATATCAAGGAGCACCAATCAGGATTCACACAGGATCTGACAGACTCCACAATAAAAGACTGCAAGGTTTGGAATATGATATTCAGAAAGGCAAGGGAACTGGGTCTACAACCAAGGATCATCTACCCATCAAAACTAACCATATACTTCCAAGGGAAAGTTTGGGCATTCAACAAGATAGAAGATTTCCAAGTATTTGCACAGAAAAGACCAGGACTAAATGGAAAGTCTGATATCCAACCACAAAAATCAAGAGAAACATGAAAAGGTAAATAAGAAACAGAGGGGAAAGAAAGAAAACTTGTATTTTTTAAATTTGCCTCTTTTTTAAGGGCTTCAATATGATCTAATTATTGGTACTCCTATGTGGAGAAATGTTATGTATAATTCTCTGTAAGGAACTCTATTCACTATTATAGTATTCACTATTTATAGTAATTAAAAGAATTATTCATAGGGAGAGTTTGGAATACTAAATGGTCTACGATGATATGGGGGTGGGAAAGAGGGAAGTGAATAGTAGAGGACACCAAGAGAAACTTGAATGAATAAGAAAAATAGGTTATTCTATTACACACAAAGAGGGCATGGGAAGGGGAAGGGATGAATACTATTATAAGAAGGAGAGGAAGAGAGCATTAAGAGGTAAAATTTAAACCTTACTCTCAGTGTAATTAACCCCGAGAGGGAAGAGTAGCTGTATCCATTGGGATATAAAACTCTATCCAACCCTAGTTAGAAGGGAAAAACCAAGGGGAGCAGGGGGTTCCGGAGGTCATAAAAGGGAGGGGAGGAAAGGGGGAGGGAATTCATTAGGCCTTAAAAATAGAGGGGAATAATAAGGAAGGGGGTAGAAAGGGTAGTAAATCAAGGGAGGGGACAAGGTTTACTGGCATAAAGCAAACCACTGGTTTAAAAGGAAATAGCGTAAGAAGAAGGGGTAGAACTAGGAGAGGATACCAAAATGTCAATGAATTCACAACTGATAATTATAACTCTGAATGTGAATGTGATGAACTTGCCCATAAAAAGGAGGCAAATAGCAGAGTGGATTAGAAACCAAAATCCTACCATATGTTGTCTACAAGAAACACATATGAGGAGGGTGGAAATACACAAGTCTAAGTTAAAGGGTTTGAGCAAAATCCTTTGGGCATCAAATGAGAAAAAGAAAGCAAGAGTGGCAATTATGATTTCTGACAAAGCCAAAGTAAAAACAGATATGATTAAAAAAGACAGGGAAGGTCATTACATCCTGATTAAAGGCAGTATAGACAACGAGGAAATAACATTACTCAATATGTATGCACCAAATGGCATAGCAACCAGATTCATAAAGGAGAAATTGGCAGATCTCAAGAAGGAAATAGATAGTAAAACCATACTAGTGGGAGATCTAAATATCCCTCTTTCAGATCTAGATAAATCAAACCAAAAAATAAATAAGAAAGAGGTAAGAGAGATGAATGAACTCCTAGAAAAATTAGATTTAATAGATATGTGGATAAAAATAAATAGGAACAAAAAGGAATACACCATTTCAGCTGCACATGGTACATTCACAAAGATTGACCATGTAATAGGGCATAGAAACATTGCAAACAAATGCAAAAGAGCAGAAATAATAAATGTAACCTTCTCAGACCATAATGCAATAAAAATAATAATTAGTAAGGGTAACTGGACAGGCAAATCAAAAACTAATTAGAAATTAAATAATATGATTCTCTAATACCAGCTAGTCAAAGAAGAAATCATAGAAACAATCAATAATTTCATTGAAGAGAATGACAATGATGAGACATCCTACCAAACTCTATGGGATGCAGCCAAGGCAGTACTCAGGGTGGAATTTATATACTTGAGTGCATATATTAACAAATTAGGGAGGGCAGAGATTAATGAATTGGGCATGCAACTTAAAAAATTAGAAAGCGAGCAAATTAAAAATCCCCAGATGAATACTAAATTAGAAATATTAAAAATCAAGGGAGAAATTAATAAAATCAAAAGGAAAAGAACTATTGAATTAATAAATAAGACTAGAAGCTGATATTTTGAAAAAACAGATAAAATAGACAAAGTACTGGTCAATCTAATAAAAAAAAGGAAAGAAGAAAACCAAATTGACAGTATCAAAGATGAAAATGGAGAACCTCACCTCTAATGAAGGGGAAATTAAGGCAATCATTAAAAACTATTTTGCCCAATCATATGGCAGTAAATATAGCAATCTAGGAGATATGGATGAATATTTACAAAAATACAAATTGCCAAGATTAGCAGCAGAATAAATAGAATACCTAAATAATCCCATATCAGAAAAAGAAATTGAACAAGCCATCAAAGAACTCCCTAAGAAAAAATCGCCAGGGCCTGATGGATTCACAAGTGAATTCTTTCAGACATTCAAAGAGCAACTAATCCCAATATTATACAAATTATTTGCTATAATAAGCAAAGAATGAGTCCTACCATATTCCTTTATGACACAAATATGGTACTGATTCCAAAGCCAGATAGATCAAAAACAGAGAAAGAAAACTACAGACCAATCTCCCTAATGAACATAGATGCAAAAATTTTAAATAGAATATTAGCAAAGAGACTCCAGCAAGTGATCAAGAGGATCATCCACCGTGATCAGGTGGGATTTATACCAGGAATGAAAGGATGGTTCAACATTAGGAAAACCATCTACATAATTGACCATATCAACAATCTAACAAACAAAAATCACATGATTATCTCAATAGATGCTGAAAAAGCCTTTGACAAAATACAGCACCCATTCCTATTGAAAACACTGGAAAGTATAGGAATAGAAGGACTTTTCCTAAAAATAATAAACAGTACATACCTAAAACCATCAACAAACATCATATGCAATGGGGATAAATTAGAAGCCTTTCCAATGAGATCAGGAGCGAAAAAAGGATGCCCATTATCTCCTCTATTATTTAACATTGTACTAGAAACATTAGCAGCAGTAATTAGAAAAGAAAAAGAAATTGAAGGTGTCAAAATAGGCAAGGAGGAGACTACACTATCAACTCTTGGCAGATGATATGATGGTATACTTAAAAAATCCTAGAGAATCAACTAAGAATCTTGTAGATATAATCAACAACTTTAGCAAAGTTGCAGGATACAAAATAAATGCACATAAATCATCAGCATTTCTTTATATTTCCAACACATCACAGCAGCAAGAGGTAGAAAGAGAAACACCCTAGACAATATAAAATACTTAGGAATCTATCTACCAAAACAAACACAGGAATTATATGAAAACAACTACAAAACACTTTCCAAACAATTAAAACTAGATCTAAACAATTGGAAAAATATTGATTGCTCACGGGTAGGATGAGCTAATATGATAAAAATGACCATTCTACCCAAATTAATTTACCTATTTAGCGCCATACCTATTAAACTACCAAAAAACTTTTTTACTGAATTAGGAAAAACTATAACAAAGTTCATCTGGAATAATAAAAGATCAAGAATATCAAGGGAAATAACGAAAAAAAATGTGAAGGAAGGAGGCCTAGCAATACCAGATATTAAACTGTACTATAAAGCAGCAGTCATCAAAACAATATGGTACTGGCTAATAGACAGAAGGGAGGATCAGTGGAATAGACTTGGGGTAAGTGACATCAGCAAGACAATGTATGATAAACCCAAAGAGCCCAACTTTGGGGACAAAAATCCATTATTTGACAAAATCTGTTGGGATATTTGGAAAACAATATGGGAGAGAATAGGTTTAGATCAAAAGTATTTATAAGCACATGAGAAAGTGTTCTAAATCTCTAATAATTAGAGAAATGCAAATCAAAACAACTCTGAGGTATCACCTCACACCTAGCAGAATGGCCAAAATGAAAGGAGAGAGCAATGAATGCTGGAGGGGATGTGGCAAAACTGGGACATTAAAGCATTGTTGGTGGAGTTGTGAACTGATCCAACCATTCTGGCTGGCAATTTGGAACTATGCTCAAAGGGCTATAAAAAATGCCTGCCCTTTGATCCAGCCATACTATTTTTGGGTTTGTACCCCAAAGAGATCATAGATAAACAGACTTGTACGAAAATATTTATAGCTGAGCTTTTTGTGGTGGCAAAAAATAATAAAATTAAGAGAATTTTGGCCTTGTTATATAACCATATCTTAAAAAAATATTTTGTGGTTCTATGTCAGCTGGGATGTAGTTAGATAGAAGATCTCTTTTTTTATATTATTTTATTTTTTAAAACCCTTACCTTCCACTTTAGAATCAGTAATGTGTTAGGCAGAAGAGTAGTAAAGGACTAGGCAATGGGAGTTAAGTGACTTGCCAAGGGTCACACAGCTAGGGAAGTGTCTGAGGCCATATTTGAACCTAGGACCTCTCATATCTAGGCCTGTCTCTTAATCCACTGAGCCACCCAGCTGCCCCCTTAGATGTAATTTTAATTATGAATGAGTTAGATCAGTGCTTCTTAAACTTTTTGATTTCAGAACCCCCTTAAACCTTTAAAATTGTTAAGAATTATTAAGGACCCCAAAGATATTTTATTTATATAGTTATATTTATCAACATTGGCTGTATTAGACATTAAAACTCACAAAATTAATAAATAACAATAATAAACCTATCATATTTTACCATAAATAACATTTTTATGAAAATAACTTTCTAAACAAAATAATGAGAAGAGAAGCATTGTTTTAGATTTTTGCAAATGTCTGGCTTAATAGGAGACAACTGGATTCTCCTGTCATGTTTCGACATTCATTCTATTGTGATAATGTTGTTTTAGTTGAAGCATACGTTGAAAATCTGGCCTCATACAAAAATGTAGTTTGAAGAAAGAGTATTTTAATAGTGAAATAACCTCCTAGTATTATGAAAATAGTATTGCCCTTTTGGACCCCTCAGGAGGGTCTTGGGGATGGTCCAGGGATCTGAAGGGGACCACAATTTGAGAAATGATTATTTAGACGAAGGCATAGATGACATGATAATCACATTTGTAGGGACAAGATACAGAAAAGATTTTTACAAGTAAGAACAACACGCCAAATCTAGTAAGATGAAATAGAATAAGGATAAATATGAGACACTAGACTCAGTTTTTTAAAAGAATTTACAATTATAGGATGGGGAGAGATGGCTTTATGTGAAAAATGAGCTGGTAGGCTATGGAATTCAATTTCAAGATGAGTTGGCAATTCCATCAAACATTTATTAAGTGCCTACTATATTCCAGTCACTTTGTTAAGCCCTGGAAGAGAGATAATAGATGATTGGAAAGGTGTAGTTTGGGACCAGGTTTTGAAAGGCTTTAAAAAGCTAAACCAAGATGTTTATATTTGATCCTAGAGACAATAGGGTACCATTGAAATTTCTTTTGTAAGGTTAGATCAACCCTTTAGAAAATCATTTTGGCAGCTATGTGAATTAGAGAGAGAAATAAGCTAGTTAAGAAATTTAGTTAAGAGGCTATTGCAAGATTGAGAAACAGGCCGAAGATGGAAGGTCTTTGGTTCAAATCTGACCTCAGATAATTCCTAGCTGTGTGACCCTGGGCTTAATCCCTACTGCCTACATACACAGTATTAAAAATAAGGACGGAGTAACAACAGGGGTTACTTAAAAAAAAAAAAAGGCTATTGCAATAATCCAGGCAGGAGTGACTGTGTGAAAAGAAGAGTAAGAGAGTAGAACCAATGAAATATTTAGTGGAGTTAGAAACAGGATTTAGCAACTGAATAGGTATATGAGGTGAGAAGTGAAAAATAATTCTTAAGTTATCCTGGCAGCCACAAAAGCTAAAGAATGGCATGTTACCATTCATGGTAACTGCAATACGATAGGTTATAGGATCAAGAATCATGGAATTAAGAACTGGAAGGGACCTTAGAGTCAGATCACATCTGGTAAATGATATTCTATTGTCAGCAACACATATTAGAAACAACATTGACAACAAGATAGAAGGCTTCCAGATGAGGATAACCATAATGATGGACCACAAAAACTTATTGAGGAATGGTTGAATGTAATGAGAATGTTTAGCCTGCAGAAAGGAAAGGGGAGGGAGCTGTCTTCTAGTTTGACATGTGGAAAGAGGGGAATTAGATATATTCTATTTAATCTTAGAGGGCAGAACTAGGAGCAATGGATGGAATTTCCAAAGAAATATTTTTGTCTCCATGTGAGAAGAAAAACAAAACAAAGTAAAAACTACCTAACAAATTGAGTAGTAGATTCTCTCCATGGAGATTTTCAGGGAGGGACTAGATGAAAACTGGCTCCGTGGTATTTTCGACAGGATGCCCTTTGAGGTACAAGTCAGTCTAGAGAACATCAATAGTATCTTCCAGTTCCTGAGCTACTGATTAAAGGTAAATTGTAAGTATCTTTTCTTCAATTGATTCAGATTAAACTTTCAGTTTAAGGAAAATAATCTGTGGGGATTTCAGCATCAGAATTTTTAATCTGGATGATTTAGAATAAGGAAAAGCAGCCCTCAGCAGAAAGCTGTAAGGGTGGCAAGTGAATCATAATGTATGTTTCTTTGATGGATTGATTGTTGTTTTTTTTAAAATGAAGGATTTGTTGGAGGTCAAACCTGGGGTACAATTCAATTTCAGGTTAGATATGGTTATTAAATGCATGAATTAATGAAACATTTATTAAGGGCTTACTCTGTGCAAAGTCCTCAATGTTAAGGATTCAAAGAGAACAACAAGCCCTTTCTCTTGGGGATCTCACATTCTAATGAAGGCAATAACAGACACCATATATAGGAAATCATTTCAAAAGATCCCAGCAGTAGCAAAGCAGATTCCTGTCACTTTTTGATGTTGAACCACTTGCCAATACTTAGAACTTTGGTGATAAACACTTTTTTCTGAGTCATTAATGGACATGACTATATGTATGCGTACGGGAGCAGTTCCCAGGTTGTATGTCCATAGGGCTTTCTTCCCCAGGTGATGTCTGAGGGCACTGGGCTGGACTGGAGGCTCTGCTCTTCTAATTGGGTGCAGGGTCCTGAGCTATCTCCACAGAGCCTGGTAGGTGACGCAAGGGATTGAGAGGCAGGCCTAGAAATGGGAGGACCTGAATTCAATTCTGACCTCAGACATTTATTAGCTGGAAAACCCTGGGCACCTCTGTTTGTCTGTTTCTTCAAGTGAAAATGATATAAAATTAATATCATAATGATAAAATAATAATAATAGCACCTAACTTTCCAGGGTTCTTATGAGGATCAAATGAGATCATTGTAAAGCACTTAGCATGGAGTGTAATAATTAAAATGGGTTTGACAAAAATAAGAATTTTTAAAAGTTGTGGTTGCCATTTATAAAAATTAAAATTAAACTGTGAGTGTGTTAGTAGCTTTATTACAGCAAAATAGTGATAGTAAAAGAGGGAAATGTGGGAAGGAGGTAGAAAATATCGCCTGGTTAAAAATACCCTAAGTCTGAGTTTAAGTGAAAAGGGCAGTAAGCATCCCTCTTCAGCCCAAGTCTCCAACTCAGAAAGCTGAATCTTCACCAGAATCCAAAGTCCGAATCAGGAAGCCGAAATAAGAAGCTGCAAAAAGGAAGCTGAGCTGTCCAAGAGTTCGATCTGCCAAGGAGCCAAAAGACTGCAAAGAATCTCACCAGACCCCATGCCCATAAGGCAAAATACTGCACAAGAACCCTAGGGGCCCAGAGGCTCCCTCTTATACAATTTTCTCCACCCATCAGCTCTCCTCATCACGTTTTAGGAATCAATCACAGTCTCCCAATTCATCTAGCACTGCTCAGGTGGGGGTGGGGGCAGGGCAGTGCTTGTGGTCTTTTAGGGTATGAACTTCCTTTTCTAGTAAAAGGTTCTTTACTAACTAAGTGTTAATGACTAACTAAGTGTGAAAGGCAGGGGACTCCAAGTTCTTGATTATTTTAAAATAGACAAAGAGAGTTTAAATTCTCTTTCACATGGAGGAAGAGGTTACTACTTGTTTCCTTCATTCCTTCCATCAAGGTGGCAGGGAGAGATGGTGCTTAAGATGGTTTGACTTGCCTGCACTTGGTATCTCCTGTCTCTCAGGGTGCCCTGCTGTTTTAGCTGGGCTGGCTGGTCTAACCCTGTGATAATGGCTTTTCTTCCTCAGGTGATGGCTTGGAGGGCTAGGCTGGAAGCAGCACCCGGTGGTCTGGAGGTGGGGAAAGGGCTGCTGCTCCCAGGGCTCTGGTGCTCATCTGTAGGCTGGTGGCAGTTGGTCATCAATTGTTGCTAGTGATGATGAAGAAGATGGGCCTTTTCTCCTCTCAATAATGATTGCAGTTAGTTGGCCTTAAAGCATGTCTAGTGTTTTGAGGGCTGCTGCTGTTCCCATGAGTATCCAAGGGGAGATGGTGGTTGAGGGAGTGGTGATGGTTTGGCTTCTCTAGCACAAGCTCCCTGCTCTCTGTCTCGTGGGGTGATCTCACTGAGTCAGCTGGCTTGGCATTGCCTGCCCCTTCTATGGCAGATACTTTTCGGTGAGTGAGGATGGCTGACTCCTCCTTCATAAGAGCTGCTTCCCTGGAGGGCAGTTGTGATTAGTGAATCATAATCTTGATTTTCTGCAGCAAGCCTAGGGTTTCCCTTTTTTTTTTAGGTTTCCAGGGATCATAATTAGCATTAAAACTCAGGAGGAAGATTACAAAGAACAAAGGTTTATAGGAATTTAAGAGAAATAACCAAGTATTTCCTGATAGTGACTTATAAAACTTTGGAATGAGCTCCCAAGGAAGGTAACAGAACATTCTCCTCTGGAGGGCTCTAAAAATCAGATGGGCTGATTTGGGTGTGGCCCTTGTGGTATCAGGGGACTGTCCTAAATGTTCTGGCTACCTTCTCTTCACAGCTTTAGTGACTATTATTAGTTATAGCTTCCTAATCCATAGATAATCAGTTTAGCATCTTTAGTCACTACCCTTTCATGTAATTGCAGCTGCTTCTGACATCTGAATACAATCTCCCCTCACCTCCTACTCTGATTTCTCTTTGATCTCTATAATGTGCTTTCCAGAACAGCTAACTTCTCAGTGTTTGAAATTCTGGCCAAATTCAATTGAACACTGATTTAATTAATTTCTTCTTCTTGCAAAGCACTGTGCTAGTACTATAAAGATTATATTAGAAAATAAGTATTGTTTTATTAGTTTAAAGATAAGAAGTAGAGAATCTGGCTTGAGGAAGAATTGGAGTCTCAAATAGAGCTGAGAGAAAGTGTTAATTTCAACTATTGGCAGTTATAACCGTTATTTCTATGACAGTTACACTCTTTGGGTGTGGCATTCCAGGAGTGGCTTCTGGTAGTTGACAGAGCCACACACAGGTTCTTTTCTCTTTCAGGGCTGGAGAAGGTAACACCTTTGCTTCTCTCTATCTCTGCCTGAGTAAAAGGCCTGAAGGAGTGGAGTGTTTTCTTTTCAAACTTAGGAAACATTATTCATTTATCTGTTACTGTGTATAGATTGGTTAAACTATGAAAAGGCCAAACAAAACCTGGTCTTTGGTTTGGACTCTGAGTCTGTTAACTCAGAGTCCTAACTTGATTCTTGTGGAGACTCAACCAGCTAGCCTTGGATATCTTTATAACTTAAAGGCAAAGTTAAGAGTTAGAGTCGTTAGGTTTATTTAGAATAGTATAAATTTGGTTAGTTAGATCAGGGAGTATCGGCGTAGCCTGTGAACCACAGGAGAAGTGGTTCCTTGCAGGACATGGGAGTTTATATGGGTGGAGTTAGAATCCCTTAGAATTAGAAATCCTTTTTCTCTGATATATATATTTAAATAAATTGCTTATTTTTCATAAACAACAGTCTCTTTAGCATTCCTTGTGCCTTGCATCGCTTGCCTAATTTTATTTTTACAGTACTGAAAGTGGATGATGTAGAGGTAAATAAGACATAGTTCTCCTCCCCTTGTAACAAGTTCATATTCTAGTAAATTACGTGTAAAATTAGTTAACAGGCATCTAGCATTTAAGTGCTTACTATGTGCCAGCCACTGAGCTAGTCACTGGGTGTACAAATAAAAGCAAAAATAGTCCCTGTGATCTAGGAACTGAGGCAAAAATTTATTAGCAAAGGTGCCAAAAAGTAAAACAAAGTTTCCAAGCCAAAAAGAAATAGGTTAATTGAGGGAGAGCCAGTCTCACAATAAAGCTGGGCTCTGGTCAAGACCAAAGACCCAGAGCCTTGTGACTGGCCTCCTAATATACCAAACTTGATAAAGTACAATTATATCTGGGTTTGTCAAAGCACAGTATTTAGATAAACATAACCCAATCACTAAGGTCAGCAATTGTAAAAATTATAGCATCATCTAAACAAGGGAGTATATGACTGTAAAAGAAGGGAAACATGTAAAATACAATTTCTTGTACAAGTATTTATAAAAATATTACTCAAGTAATAAGGTCAGCAACTGCAAAAGGTCAGCAAATATAAAAGTTATAGTATCATAAAATTATACTGGATATATTCCCAAAATAAGGGAGTTTACCAGAGTTGATTAAGGAGGATGTAAATTTACAGAAAGTCACCAAGGGTGGTAACTGGTATCCTTGGGACTCTTCTTGCTGAAGCAGGATCCTCAAATACCTTCACTTAACTTTTAAAATGCTTGACTTATGCTAGAATTACATCTTGATCAAAACACTAACACCTGCTGTTTGAGTCAGACAAGTGAGAAATTCTTAGAATTTTCCTAAGGCCAAAGCTAACAATGATTAACTATGCTAAAGCTATAATTTTAATTAAAACAAACCTTAAAATTGGCTGTAAAACAATCATAAGGTGGGGTAGAGGATTTCTCATTCACAGAACATTCATTCTAATGGGGGAGATAACATATAAATAGACATATGCAAAATAGATACAAAGGAGATGAAAGGTATCTTAGAGTGGAAGGTACTTGAATCAGCAGTAAGGCCTCTGGCAAAAGGTGGGATTTGATCATATTCTTGAATAAAGCCAAGGGCACCAACAGGGGAGATAAGAACTAGAGCATTCCAGGCAGGGAGGAAATGCAGTCCAAAAGCAAAAAGATGGGGGATTTGTGTAAGAGTAGACCAGTGAAACTGGACTGTAGTAGGTGATTAATAAATGCTTCTTGATTTGATTTTAGAAATTTAAATGCTTAACAAAGAAAGGTACAAATATTTACTCCTTAGAAGGGTTAGAGAACCATTGGAGTTTATGGAGTAAGGGAATGAAATGGAGAGACCCATACTTTAGGAAAATCACTTTGGCAGCTGACTGAAGTTTGTTGTGGCCTAGGGAAAGAATTTTGAGGCAAGGAGAGCAATTATATGGCTGTTGAAGTAGTCTATGTAAGAGGTAATGAGGACCAGATAGTGGCTATGAGTGGAAAGGAGACATATGCAAGATATATTGTAAAGTTAGAAATTATACCATTTGCTTAAAAATCTGATATATGGGAGGAATGAGAATTAGAAGTACAGGAGAGCACAAATCTTGTAAGCCTAGATAGCTTGGAGAATAGTAATGCCCTTGACAATGATGGAGAAGTTTGAAAGGTGTAAAAATTAAAATTACAATTATTTCTAAAATTTATATTATTGGATATCTGATCCCACTTCCTACAGCTTAACATTACATGATCCCTTTTTCCACATAAGAGAAATGTTAGTGTTTGATTTATGGGTGCTTGCAAAGGGGCTATGGCCACTCCTTGATTTGCATTTCCTCTTTCAATGTTTTTAGTTAGTACTTTTATTTCTTTCCTTAATGTCTCCACTAAGTCATTGTTATCTTTATCTTTCTTTTTATGACTGTTAAAGACATAAAGTACTATTCTCCTTAATTCTTTGACATCCATATTAGCACAATCTGGACCGATGGTTTTAAAATAATCTTTTACTATTTTACAACAGTTTTTTACAAATGGCCTTCTTATCTGCCTGACATACCTTTTTCTGGAAAGATCCAGATCTATATATCTACCTCCCAGATCAATAAGTGTATCCATTAACTGGGAGGGATTTTCATCCTGCTTTTGCTTAAGATTTTTGAACTTTGTCCATGTACCAAGCCTATCAGAACAAGCTCATTGCTGTTAGTAATGCCTCTCTTAGCCTGGCATAGTTTTAAGTAGTCTTGTTCATTATTTAAGTTCTACTATGGGTCCTTACGTGGTCAGTGAATTGCTCTCCTTCCCTAGGCTTGATTAACAAGAGAAACAATTTTATTTTTTTCTCTTTCCATTAAAAAGGCTTGGAGCAAATTTTCCATGTCAATCCATTGGGATCATAAATGTGGTAAATACTTTCTAGATTGTTTTCCCACAATGGGATCATCTTCAAAGGAAGGAGTATTTTGCTTGAATCTCTTAATATCTTGTGGAGTGAATGGTGTATGGTGTCTAAGGGACACTAAATCTCTGCTTTTATTGTAAGTGGGTACTTCCCTTAAGGGGAATAGGCTTTTAACTGAATTATTTTCAATTTCTGTTTCTTGGCTCGATGTTTGAATTGTAATAGAATAGGTAAGGGGGAGGGAAGGAGTGGTAGGGACAGGGGGAAAAATGCGTGTATGAGGGGGAAAAGGTCAGGTAGGAGGGGTTTGAGTATATTTAGAGGTAGTTTGAACAGGGTGAGGAATAATTTGAGCAAGAGTTGAGGTGGTTTGAGTAGAAGCAGAAATGCATAGGACAGGATGAGTCAGGGACTGAGTAGGCTCATATGGTGAAGGGGTGTGGGGAGATGAGTCTCTTCTCTGAATCTGAGGATTACTCAAGCTTTTCTCAAGGTTTTTTATATGACATGTCTTGAGATCATTCAAGCTATCTTCTAGTTTTTTTCTCAAGGAGATTAATTGAGCTTTTGGTTTTTTCTTGAGGAGGAATAGGTAAACTGCAAGGCCTCCTATTAGTATAAGTACATCCAGGAACAATATTAAATAAAGGCATTTTTAAATGTTCTTTGGGATCAGGAGCCATTATAGATAGATGAGAACCAGCATTTTCCCAATTTGGGTTATGTTGCTCAATATCATACTCAGTCGCCGATTTATTATTTTTCAATCTAAGTATTAAATTGCTTGCAATTCTATTTTCTCTCAGTAGGTGGCACTACTCTACTATGTAATGGCAAAGGGTTAGAGCCTCACAAGGCTAGTGGGCAGGGTCTTCTAGAGACTTTAGAGAAAAAAATTTGGTGTAAGTACAGGCACATCCTAATTAACTAGCCTTTGCTAAGAGGGTGTTAAGAGTTTTCTCCCCCCAGGGGTAAAAATGCCAGGGCCACATGCTTCTAGACATGGGCAGGAAGCAACTTATCTGAACTGGGGGGGGGGAGAGGGGGGCGTGCAAAAACGGCTTTGGTGGATTGCTGGGATTTTGCCCTTATGGGGCTCTGAAAGCCTTTCAGGGTCAAAGGAGCAGTTTAAATTATTTTTCCACTGCTTCCTCTGACTGCTGTCTCTAGTAATCCACCTCCCACTTAAGCTAATGCTAGAGACATGTGGAGTTTCAGGAAAGGCCTTAAAGAATTCTGGGCTGCTGACATGGAAGCTTGTGGGGACCTGGTTGCTGAGGCAAGGAATTCCCCCCCCCCCAGGTGAAAGCCCTGAGGGGCTGATTATTGTAAAAGAAAATACAGCTATTCAGCTATTTTAATGAATTTAGCAAATAGATCAACAGCAGCAGGTTCCTAATTCTAGAATTAGCTACTAAAGACCTGACTTAAGGATAGTAAAAAGTGAAGAAAATTGAAGAAGATTGAGGGTACTCATCAAAACCTTGGTGGTCTGCAAATTAATGTAAGAATTAAAATTAGGTTTGACTCAGTATGAGTTGTGGTCGCTGTTTATAAAATATTAGCCCTTAAGTAAAAAATGTTAGTAGCTTTTATTTACAACAAGGTAGAGATATTGAAAGTGGGAAATGTAGGAAGGAGACAGAACCTTGTCTAGCCTACTGACCTAAGTGCAAATGCTGCTCCGGGGAAGTCCAGCTCAGCACCCAGCAAGGGCTTCCTCAAGGCCTGATCTCCACATGGAAGTCCTAATGGAGTCTTCAGCCAGGATTCCACCAATGCAAGCCTCTTTCTTCAGCTCCAGTCACTCACCCAGCAAGCCTCTCCATAGTAGAAAGCTCCAGTCCAGAATGATTCCAGGAAAAGGTAACTGAATGTCACCAGGGATCATGCTGAAGAGAGTGTCCCACGGAAGCACCAACCAAGAGAGGGTCTCCTTGCCAAAGAACCAAGGAAGCCAAGAGTGAGTCTTCTCCTTCGATTTTACCTTTTATAGTCCTTTTTTTCCACATCACTTCCTCCCCCCCCTTCACAGGAACCAATCACAGCCTCCAAATTTGCCTAGTACTGCCCAAGGGAGTGGTAGTGCTTGTGGCCTTTGGGGGTGTAAACTTTTATCAAAAGGATTCACAAGTACCTAACTGATTGAGTTCAAAGAGTGGAGCACTCCAAAGTACTTGATTAAGTTAAGATAAAGAAATTCCCTTTTACAAAGGGAAGGATGGGTTTGGTTTGGGCAGGGGTGGGGGATAGATATCTTTTTGGACTTTTTAGTGCCTTCAGGATTCCATGTTGAAGATGTGCAGACTTCATTTGGTGAAGTTTGACTGTAGTCTATGAGAGTAACTAGATAAATAGGTCTGGGAATCAGAATTACTGATTTGAGAGTTGGATGATACTTTTGACAGCTATCTAGTCCAAAAACATACAGAAAAGAATCCCCACTATAGCATACTTGACAAATGACTATCCGGCTTCTGCCTTAAGACTTCTAAGGAGGGAAAATTTCTATATCAATTTTTTAGGATGCCCATTCTACTTTGGGACAACCCGAATTGTTAGGAACTTTTTTTCTGACATCACACTTAAATTTGCCTTTTTGCATCTTCCATCCATTTCTCCCAGGTCTTGTGAGAATTAAAATTAACATACAAATACTTCAAATGTTATATTTTATAAGGATTTATTAATTAATAGTTTGAAGAAAAATAAACAAGCTAGGGTAAAAGAGAGCTCACCCAGTCCTGCATGTGGGGTAAGGTGGGTGGGGGGAGAGAGAGAGCCAGAGGCATAGTTACAGCCAACTATATATACAGACAACATAAGCACCCAAAATGGTGGAGAGATTAAAAGGAATTCTGGGGAACATAGTTCAAAGGTACAAAATTTCTACTTATATAGTCTGTTGTTTGAGGTCAAACAAAACAAGTCTTATTACTACTTACACATGATGCTTAAACACATTCTATACTGTCTTACTCTGAGTCTTCCCTTTTCTAAGCTAAACATTTCTAGTTCCTTTAGCTGATCCTTATATGACATATACTTAAGGCCCTTGACCATCCTAGTTGTCCTTCTTCTTTAAACTTTGACACATGAAATTGAATATAGGGCTCTGTAGGAGTTCTGAGAAGGGCAAAATAGATTGCATCTCTAACTTCCCTGATCCAGTGTCCCTCTCAATGTAACCCAGTCACATTTATTTTTTGGCTAATCTATCACACTGCTAATTTATATTGACTTCGTAGGCCCCTAAGACTCATATGGCTTTTTCTGAAAATTTTTGTCTGTCCATGCCTCCCTTAATTTAAAATTAGTAAGTGGATTTTTTTTTGTATCCAAATGCAAAACCTGTTGAATTTCATCTTCTCAGATTTAGTCCAATTCTCTATCCTTTAGAGGCATTTTTGTTTTTTAATGCTTCTGCTGCTTGATGCTTGCAGCTTTTTGTCATCTGACAATTTGACGGGCAGGATTTTATTCAAATCCTGAATAAAAAATGTTAAATGCCATAGGACCAACCACAGATTCTTGCGGCATTCCATTAGAGACCTCCTTGCCACTCTGGCATAGATCTTTTTTAATCAAACAAGCCAACCAGTTCTGATTTCTGTTGTTACTGTCTAGTCCAAATCTCATCATAGTATAATATAATATAGTATAAGCTATTTTATCAAAAATTGACTAAAATATAAGTAAAGTACTTTCACAGCATTCCACATATCTACTACTTGAGTAATCCTTTCAGAAATGAAAATGAGGCCATTCTGGTTGTTTGTAATTCCTACTTCCCTTTCTAGATATTTGCCAAACATCTTTTTTTTTTTTAATCTTTACCTTCTGTCTTGGAATTAATACTATGTACTGGTTCCAAGGAAGAAGAGAGTAAGGGCTAGGATTTAAACGACTTGCCAAGAGTCACACAGCTGGGAAGTGTCTGAGGCCAGATTTGAACCCAGGACCTCCCATCTCTAGACCTGCCTCTTAATCCTCTGAGCCACCAAGCTACCCCTGCTGTTTCATCTCCTTTATCTTTTTAATAATATAGTCTAGATTATTTCTAGGAATTGAAGTAAATCTCACTGGCCAATGGTTTGGCCTCTGGCATTTTGTTCTTTTTCCTTTTTTTTTTTTTTTTTTTTTTGGAAATCATGACAACATTTGGCCTTCCTCAAATTTGTAGTACCTTTCCCTTTTTCCATGAGCTTTAAGATATATCTGATAATGGCTCAGCAGTCATATAATAGAGACCATGTAGGCTAGGTGACTTGAATTTACCAAAAGGCAGCTATATGCTTTTAAAAAATAACTATTTCCTCAATTATATTGGATATCATCTGATGTCACCTGATAGTCATCTGCACATAGATGATAAATGAACCCATAAGAGCTAATGCAATCACCAGAGTATGGGAAAAGTATAGAGGAATAAGATGACCAGGACAGAACCTTAGGGTTTACTTTGGTTATCAACTATTTAAAATGCTACAGAAGTCAAGAAGCATAAGAATTGAGAAAAGAACATTTTTTGTTGTTCAGTTGTTTTTGGTTGTATTCAACTCTTTGTGAACCCTTTTTTTCATGGTATTCTTGGCAAAAAATATTGAAATTATTTGATGATTCCTTTTCTAATTCATTTTACAGAGAAGGAAACTAAGCCAAATGGGGTTAAGTGACTTGATCATGGTCATAGAACTAGTAAGTATCTGAGGCTACATTTGAACTCAGAAAGATAAGTCTTCCTGACTCCAGGCCTAACACTATCTAACTAACACTAACTGTACCACCTCGATGCCCTAAAAATACATTAGATTTGGCAATTAAGAGAGTATTTGTAACTTTGGATACTACACTTGATCTTAGTGAAAAGGTGGAGAAGCTATTATTTATTACTTTGGAGTGAGCAATTGAATGTTATTTGAATTCCAATTGCAAAAAGTTTATAAGAGTCATGAGAAAGGGAATAGAGATACCTACTGTTAGATATCTTACCCAAGGAATTTGCATTTCAGTGGTATCTTGTTTTTTGAATGGTAGGTTAATTCTGGAATGGTAGAATCTATGTTACTATCTCTAAATGGGAACTGTCACAAAGAATTCAGTTATAGAATTTCATTTAGGGTTGCCTCACCTAGCCTAGTCTACATATACTGAGTTTTTGATCTGAAGAGATCATGTAGTTTAAGCAGAACATATTTCCTGACTTGCCCAAGAACTCTTTCGTATGCAATACTACTCTCTCTGGAAGGACCTTAGAAGCATTAATCACTCTCTATTGACTACTTCATTTCATGAACAATACAAAGCCACCAAGTTTACTTAAGCAAGGCAGTGATGATCAAAGTGGTGCTGTGGGAAGTGTTAAAAAGTCATAAAGCAGTGCTGATCATCCTCCATGAATTCTGTGATTTTCCCCTACTCCAGACATCAGAATTCCTATATTATCTCCCGTTTTTCTCCTTTGCTTCAATATGATAAATTGTCAACCTTTTTCCTTGCCAGTGCCAGTTTCTTTTCTTGTGCCCTTGATACCCTATTCTCCCAAGTTCTTTGACAGTTTGTATCTTTAGCCATCTTCTCTTTATCTGTTGGCCTCTTCAGACATGCCTAGGTCTTCTTGTTCTTTAAAAAACTTTCCCTTCACCTTGCCATCCCATCGAGATAGTGTCCTTTAGCTCTTCTTTCTTTCACAGCCAAATTCTAAAAAGGATCACCTTCAGTTTTTTCCATAATTTCCTTACTTCCCACTTCTGTTTTCAACCCATTAAGACTTCTGAAGCCATTATTGTACTTAATCTGTTTTCTTTCAGTTATCCCTAAACTGTTAAGTCCAATCTCCTTTTCTCAGTCTTCCTTCTACTTTAGACATTATGCCTTTCCTCAACTCCCTTCCTTCCTGGATATTCTTTCCTTCCTTGGCTTCTGTATATCACTATACTTTCTGTATTACTATTTATTCTCAACCTCTTTGCTGGATGACCATTCATTTCTTGCTTGTGAAGCTTGGATTTCTCCAGCTTCTCCCCTGGGTCCTCTTCTCTTCATATACTGTCTTTCAGTGTTCTCTAAGCTGTGTCACAAGTTTGATGATCATTTATGCAAAGACAACTCCCAAACTATATGTAGCTTTAGACTTTCTCCTGAGCTCTGGTCCCATATCTCCAACTTCTTCCTTTAAAGCAGTGATTCCCAAAGTGGGTGCCACCGCCCCCGGTGGGTGTTGCAGCGATCCAGGGGAGTGGCTGATGGCCACAGGTGCATTTATCTTTCCTATTAATTGCTATTAAAATTTTTTTAAAAATTAATTTCCAGGGGGCTAAGTAATATTTTTTCTGGAAAGGGGGCGGTAGGCCAAAAAAGTTTGGGAACCACTGCTTTAGAGTATCTTTACATTGGAGTGTCCTACAGGCATCTCAAACTCAGTATATCCATAAAAAAAATTTCACTTTCTCCCCACCACCCAGTTTACTCCTCTTCCCTCTAATGAAATTACCATCCCCATCCTTCATTAGAACCATGAGTCTTTAGCAAATTTGTAGTCATTCTTTATTTTTCTTTCCACTTCACTTTTCGTATTTAGTCACGTGTCTAGTGTTGTCAATTTTAACTCAAAACTAATCTTAACATCTGTCATTGCTGCTAAAATGCTATTCCAAAAATGATTCTGACCAAATTAATCCTGCTCGTTTTGTGGCGCCCTTTTGCCATTTGGAAAAAAACAAAACAAAACAAAAAACTGCTTCAACTTCATATTTAAAACCTTCCACAATCCAGCTTCTATCTGCCTTTCAAGATTTGCTTCATATTACTTTCCTTCATAATCAATATTCTAGCAAAATTAATCTACTGGCCATCCCCTGAACTCTACATTTCATTTGTTGTCTCTTTGAATATGCTAATATCGTTGCTTAGAATGAACCTGACCTTCTCCAGGAATCCTTTTCCTTTCTTGATTGCCCTAATTGTTAGTATTTTTCCATCTTCAAAATATCTTTCTTTTACTTGTCTTTGTATATATTGTGTTGTTGTGGAAGAGGACAGGCAGTTTTTCATTCTTTGTGTCCTTGAATTTGGGGCTAGACCTGACCCAGTCCAGGCCCCCTTATGGTTTATTTTTGATATTTGAAGAAAGTGAAGGCTTCATATGTCATTCAGCAATTAACAAAAGTAGATTAATTTAGCCATAGAAGGAGAATTTTCAACAAAGTTGGCACAGAGAACATCTTGAGTTGATTCTAAGTGGAGATCCCTTGACCTAGTTTCCTACTGTGAGCCAGCACTTAAACCTCTGAGATCTGGAGATCCTTATGGCTGCTTTGTACTCTAGCAGCCAGGAAGTGATGTCAGTTGCCTGAGCCCTGAGTCCCCTGAGACAACCAGGTCTTAAGGATAATCTTAGTTCCGTTAAGGAAATACTCTTTTAGCTTGCATTTAGACAGACATTTAATAAATTTTTGTTGAGTTGAATTGAATTTGCAGCCCACCCTTCCCTGGATCTTAGTCTTACCCTTTGTTTTGTGTTTTTTTTTCCTCTGCTATTAACAAGGTTTATATTCCCACTGTTAGTTCATTGTTAGATTTCTAAATCGTCCCTGATGCACTTCAGCTAAATTCATTTTTGTGGTTTCAAGTAGTTATAGCTGGATACTGATACATTTCCCCCATTCATAACTTAGTCATATCTGTCAGACATATGAAGTTCTTGCCAGTATTGAAATGACAAAAAGCACTCTGTGGGATCCTGCTTAATACAACAACTGTCTGGACAAAGGATTCCTGTTCAGTTTGTGTTACTCACTTCTAATGTATATTTCCTCCCAAGGCTGCTCTTCATACCCATGGAATTTTTCTGTATTTTGTGAGCCAGCATTTATGTTTTCTAGACCAGAACCATTTCTGCTTTTTTAGCTACTTAATGTAACATCAGAAAATGAAATTTTCACTTTGATCATTGAAAAAGTGTTTAGAATGAATTTTGCAACTGAAAACACATGAAAATTAAAGATTAGAGCTTGCTGGATATCCTTGTGTATTTTTTTTTCTGTAGGACAAAAGTAAATCACTTTGACTCCTTTGCTGTTTCTAAGGGGCCATTATAATGCAATGATCAGATGCTAAAATCTGGTATCTGCTATTTAAGAAAGAAAAAGAAATAAAGTCACTTATGAGACAGACATCTTGGTTTTCCTTTTATTTCCTAAGAATAAATAAGAAATAATACTTTCAGGAGTCTTTAACCTTTGTTTACTGAAATCATAAGTATACTTGACTATTTAAGTGACATATCCTCTTCAGAGATATTAAAAGTTTTAAAGAACAAGTTGCCACCTTACACAAGGTGGCATCTTCTGCTTCTCAAATTGTTTGAGGTCCTGCTCCAAAAGCTTAAATTCTCAACATTAGTTTTTATTTAAATAAGTTGGTTGAAATAAAGGGCATATTTCTAGTCTACATTTGTCTCACAAGAATACAAATTATTCTAGTGGCAAAATGTGCACATTTTCCTACTGTGTAGAAAATAAATTGTTTTCTTTGAAGAGAGTCTAATCTATCACTTTAGAACAGTGATTCCCAAAGTGGGAGCTACCGCCCCCTGGTGGGTGCTGTAGTGATCCAGGGGAGCGGTGATGGCCACAGGTGCATTTATCTTTCCTATTAATTGCTATTAAAATTTAAAAAAATTAATTTCCAGGGGCCAAGTAATATTTTTTCTGGAAAGGGGGCAGTAGGCCAAAAAAGTTTGGAAACCACTGATTTAGAATATTGAAGAAATTATAGATATGGCTTTGTTGTGAAATCCAAATCTGCTGGATTTGTAGCTAACGCTTATCAAGTTTCCTCATAGATTTTTATATATTCTTCCTTTTCCACATTCTGAAAATATTGAGGAAACTATTTCATGAACACCTTCTTTCCTTACAAATTGAAATAATGGTTTTATAATAGTTACATAGTTAAACAATATTCAGAAATAGCTTCTTTTTTAAAGTATATTATGCTTTGTTCTTTGCTAGGGACAGCAAAGTTAAATAAGTGCAGTTGTTTCTTGCCATTCATTTTAGAGAAGAAAACTAGTGAGTGCACAGTCTTTTCTTGCTTTGTTTCTCTGTCCTTAATTGAATGTCCCTTGAACTGAGACTGGTTGCAGTGTACTTTGGGTATATACTGAGGAATTTTTTTAGCAGCTGATTTTCTTCCATGCAATAAAAGTATGAAAACTCCCCAGTCCTAAATTTGAACAGTATCTTTATTGTTTTTCAAATTCATTCCCTTTTTTTGGACTCCATTTACCCCTTTACCTATTGGTCCCTCACATAAAGCTTTTACTAAAGCAGCCTTGTGCTTTTGATGAGCTATAAAATTATTGAAGTAAACATTTTAGATTTATATTCCAGATTCTAAAACTTAGGTCTGACCATGCCATTCTCTATTCAGTAGAGAATTGTTTATGTAAACTCATATCACTGCTTGGGACCAAATATAAAATGATCTGGCATTCAAAGTCCTTCATAACTAGCTTACCCACTTTCTCTAACCTTTCCAGTTGTACACATTATACCACCCATGTGGCATTGGACCCACTTGGTTCTCTTACACGAAAGCATTCCATTTCCTGATTTAGGACACTTTTACCTGGCTTCCTTCAAGCCCTAGCTTGAATCCCATCTTCCACAAGAAGCCTTTCCCAATCTCTCTTAATTCCTTCTGTTATTTCCTATCTATCCCTGTATATAGTTGTTGGCATGCTTTCATTCCCATGAGACTGTGAGTTCTTCTAGGGCAGGGACTTTCTTGGTATCCTCAATGCTTAGAATAGTTCTTGACAAACTGTAGGTCCTTAATAAGTGACTGATTGAATGACTGGCTACCTCAAAACTTTGTGGGAGTAGGAGCAGCTGGTGGCACAGTAGATAGATGCCAGGCCTAGAGTTGGGAGGTCTTAGGTTCAAATGTGAGTTCAGATACTTCCTGGCTGTGTGACATTGGATGAGTCACTTAACCCCAATTACCTAGCCCTTCCGTCTTGGAGTCATTACTAAGACAGAAAGTAAAGGGTTTTTTTTTGTTTGTTTTTGTTTTTTTAATCTTAGTAGGAATACCACCTGAATCATCAAAGTATAAAGTTTTCTACAAATTTAGTAAAATTATGAAAAAAATTAAATGTTAAAAGGTAAGGAAATATGGTCAATGTTTCTAAATTTTTTATTATAATAACAAAAATGATGTATCACTAATAAATCACTCCATGCTTGTCATTTTTTTCCAGATTCATTAAATGGATACCTAAATGCTTCAACACATCAGGGTGCCATAGATGTTTATGTCAGCAAAATGGGGAATGTGGACTTGAAATCCCACAAAGGTTAGCAAATTGAAATGACATAAAGACCCAGAAATAACCCTCATGGAACAAATGGCCAAACAAATCCTGTACATACTGAAACAGCTTTATGTTTTTTACAATTTGATGTTGGGAGTTATATATACAGCATTCTGGGTATTTTCAGGCATTTTGATTTGTGGACTATTTCATTGGAGCAAAGCTTCATTAAGATCATTCTCTCATCAAGATCTCATTATCCTCCATTTTCAGTTTGCCACCACACACACAAAAAAAGTTCCAGATCTCTTATATTGGTAGTTAATTACTATTATGAATTTAATTTTTTTATTTTTGAAAAATTCATTGAACTAGCTTAAAATTCCCAAAGTATGTATTGTCTTGAGACTTTTTTGGTAACTTCCTGGTTTGGCCTCTTGAAATGGCATTTTTAAATTATTCCAAAATTTAATATCTAGCAAAAAATAATTTAACATAGATATCCCACACTCAAGCCTAAGCAAAAGTGTTATTGTTTCCATGAATTCATTTCAGTTGGGTCTTCTTTTTTTCATGATACATGAATTGGGTGGCATAATTATTCTGCAGAAGTTCTTTGATTTGCTGAAGTAGTCCATATACCATTTATTTAGATGAAAGCAAGACTTTAAGCCTTGGTATTACTAAGCATAGTAATAGTAGACTATAGTAGAAATTGACTCAGAGATAGAAACCCATTTTTTCTTTTTTTTAAATTTTTATTTAGAATATTTTTCTGTGGTTACATGATTCATAATTCCCCCTCCCTTACTCTCTCCTCCCCATCCCAAAGCCAACAAGCAGTTCCACTGGGTTATACATGTAAAACATATTTCTATGTTATTCACATTTGCAGTAGAGTGATCTAAATTTTAACATCAAAACCCTAATCATGTTCCTATCACACTATGTAATCAAGCATATATTTTTCTAATGCATTTCTGGTTCCACAGTTCTTTCTCTGAATGTGAATAATGTTCTTCCTCCTGAGTTCTGCTGGATTTTCTTGGGTCATTGTGTTGCTGCTAGTAGAAAAGTCCATTACGTTCGATTGTACCACAGTGTATCAGTCTCTGTGTACAATGTTCTCCTGGTTCTGCTCCTTTCACTCTGTATCAATTCCTGGAGGTCGTTCCAGTTGACATGGAATTCCTCCAGTTAATTATTCCTTTGAGCACAATAATATTCCATCACCATCAGATACCACAATTTGTTCAGTCATTTCCCAATCGATGGACACTCCCTCATTTTCCAATTTTTAGCCACCACAAAGAGTGAAGCTATAAATATTTGTATACAAGTCTTTTTCTCTATAATCTCTTTGGGGTATAAACCCAGCAGTGGTATGGCTGGGTCAAAGGGCAGTTATTCATTTAAAGCCCTTTGGGCATAGTTCCAAATTGCCCTCCAGAATTAGAAACCCATTTTTTTCCTGATTAACATTAGAACAAAAAATAGCACTAATGGTTCATATGCACATCTCTATCATCATGGTTTACAAAACATATTCCTCAAACTAGCCCTTTGAAACAGATAAGTATTAGCTATTTCTAAGGCTTATGAAGTGACATATCCATGGTCATGTCAGAGAGAGAGATTAAAACTCAAACTCATATTTGCTTCTTCCAACTCTAAAGTTCTTTCACTGTGTTGCCTCTCATTTTTAGTAGAAAGAGAAGCAATAATTTTTAAAGGGCTTCTCATACTAGAATGATTTCCCTGTTCTGTTAGAAGGGAAGAGAAAAATAATTGCTGATCTTCATGCCCTGGATCAGACTTTTGACTAGGACTTTGATTTGATCATTATTTGGTTTTGATCCAGCACCCTCCCTGCTGACATAACATAGTAGGATTGCAATCCTGCCTTTTCTCCTACTGTGATCATAGTATTGGCAGAAGCATAAAGATAAATGAGATCAAAATTTTCAGGCTTCATTTCTGTTAACTAATTCCACATGGAAATATTATCTGTGATGAGGATAGCAGAAAGTGATACAGAACTTTGTGGTGTATGATTAATAAAGATGTCTGGAATCCATTTGGATTCTGCCACTGTCTTATACAGAGTGCAGCATTTGTCACTTTAACCTATTGGGGGAAAAAAGTTGAAGAATTATTTGTACCCTCTTACATTGTAAGATGTCACAAAGTAACATTTTGAATTCTTCCCAACAAGAGTTGGTATTCACTTAATTACTAGTCATGAGAAACTTTTAATGTGTTAATATTTTATCATTTATAATTTTTTTGGCTAGTGGTCTGGGTTGTTTTTGCATGGCCACTCACTAGTGTGGGTTCATTCATCTTCCCCAGCCTTCTAACTATCCAGCTCTGTAAAAGAAAAAAAAGAATAACCCCCTTAGCATATTTCTGAGTTTAGTTTTATTCAGTTGCCAGACATTTGCAGACTTCACTCTCAGAGTGGAAATAAAGAATATTTTTAGTTTTTTCCCTAACTAGATGCAGAATTACTTTAGTGTAACTAAAGTTGATATTAACCAGAGTGTATAATAAGGCATCATTAGAACCTTTCCTTGTTCTAATACATTCAAAATTTAATCTTCAAAACATACTCTATCATCCTGACCATCTTAGTTCATGAAGATGTGGATGTTTTTATATAAGAATATCTTATATGTATTGATTGCTGTATGATGTATAGATAAGTAAACTACAAAAATAGGAATGAGCTAATGAATTTATGGTGGATCCAGTGTTAAAATAGTTTTGAAAAGTCTTCTGTAATCAGCTGAAGAATTGTTCTGGTTTATTCTAGTAGGACCTTGAATGTATATAGAGTTTTAAAGAAAATAAAATTTCATCCTTTACTCCAGTTACTTCAAAAACTGAATAAAGTCTGAACAAAAGATGAATAGTCCCTTTAGTATTCAAACTAAAATCCTTTTACATACAACTTTTCCCCCTAAGATAGCTTATTTATACCATCAGATTTTTTTTCCTGGGGATTCTTTTAGATTAAAAAAATTTTTTTTTCTTTCACAACAGGAAGCTTTTTCTCTTAAGAGATCATCTTGAGAAACCACATGGTAGAATATGATGCTTATTGACTATGGAGCCACAGTCCAGTTCATTCTCTACCTCTGATAGTTTTTTACCTGTGTGACTGTGGTCTGATCATTTCCCCTGCTTGGGCCTCCATTTCTTTCTCTGTTAGAGAGGATTGGACTACGTGGCCTCTAAGGTCCCTTCTGGCTCCAGACCTCGACTTGTATGGCCTAACAGACCTCAGTCCCAGAAGTGCAAACATGTATATAGCAATCAGCATGATGGCACTCCTCCCGTAGTGTGTAGTTTCATGGAGCCAGCCTCAGGGCTGTGCAGTGAGGAACTAATAACAGGCCTTGACTGCAAGCACAGATGAAGTAAATTGCTGACTATGCATCTTCGCCCAGCCCTGTGAGCTGGCTAGTGCTGTTTACAAGAAGTGGTAGCTTATAATGACCTCATGACTCATTTGCCCGAAATGAATGTGGATACCATGTGCTCACGGAATCGCCTTGATCATTCTCTCTGCAGCTGGACAAGAAAAAGAGAGTACAGCATAAATGTGGAGGGGAAAGGTATAGAGGAAATTGCTGTAGGTGGGGAAACACTCCCCTGTTAAATCAGTGGGGCTGAGCAAAGGCTAGGGTTCAGACATTCTCTTTTTTAACTGCATTTTAAAATTCATTCCAGGGTCTGTTACAGTCAAAGTCCCATCCTCTCTCAAAGCTCATTTGCAACTGTCTGGGAGCAAAGTTGATGTGAATCCAAAAATCACTTTACAGGAAATGACAGAAGTTTCACAAGACAATGGCATAACAATCAATGGTAAGAAAGACACATTTTTGCCTCATAATGAATTTTCATCGTCCATGCTGAAATATGAGTATCATCTATATCATTACAGTTTTGTGGCTTTTAATTTCCCCCTATGTGGCATCCGAGTTTCTAGGGCTTTCTTTTTCTGTTTTATGTAATGAAATCCAGATATTTTTATTTGGGGGATTATTAAACTACCCTTAGATAACTTATTATGTAACCAAGATTTTCCTTTTATTACATTGACAAAATTAGTTTCTGGCACAGAAACAATCTGAAAAAAGAAATGTATGTGTTATATCTCAAGACTTGACTGTAGTCCAGAGGATCAGAATGAACTGGGGATTCAGTTTGTTGGTTGTACTATTGTATCACTGCTACTTGTCTTGACTTCTTTGGCTGCCAGTATTTTCTTTTAACCCCTGCTAGGACATCACTGACATAGACAAAGGAATAAAACATTTCCATATATATATATACACTCTGAAGCTTCACATTAGGTTTTCATTTTTAGCACATGTCAACAGAATTCGAATAATATATGTGTTTTGGAGGGAGCAAGAAATTTTGGACTTCTGATTTTTTTTTTCCATTTGGAAACTCCTACCTCCCACATACCCAGACAATTCACCTGTAATTTATATTCTTCGGGAGGTATCTCAGGTAACAAATAAAATTATTACAGAAGGGCATATTTAAAAATATTAAGGTTTTATTGTAATCCATATTGATAAGTAAGAAAACCACGTGCCTACTAAGATCTAATTCGAATGGCCTGCCATACCTTCCCCTTGGCTGCTTCCTAGAGAAAAGAGAGCGTACCAATCCAGTTCTCTCTATTTAAGCTTCTCTTTACGTTGGCTCACATCTCCACATAAGAAGGAAGCCTATTGAATCATGGGAAATATAGTTTGAAATGAGATCCAAATGTCCACAGCAAGTTTTGACCAGAGACCTCAAAATAAGTTCAAGGGTCTTCTTCAAAGAAGGGACTTATTCCTAAATAGAAAAGTATTCTTACTCAAATGGAAAGCCTATAGACTTTTATACCTAGCTTTGTCATTTGAAGACTAACAGTCATTAGCCTTCATAGGTATTGGAGTTATTGCCTATTAGCCTCTTTTTGTGCTTATGTTTGAGATTAAACCTCCCAGGATATCTCATATTTTGCAAACCAGCAGTCACAGAAAGTACTCAAATGTAAAGATGATTCTGTCCCTGGCTATGAAATATGAATCTTAGAACTTGAATGATTGGTTAGTATCTAAAATTTTCTACAGATAATGAACCAATCTTTTTCCATTTCACAGGCCCCAAGAATACATGGGTTTGTGGCTTTCCCCTTAGAAAAACAGGTGAAGCCGCTTTCAGAGTACTAGTGTAATTTGACCTAATATACTTTTACCACTTCATCTCTGGTAGAGATGTAGACACAAGGCAGGAGCCAGTTGATGGTGCTGATTTGATGTTTAAGTTGAGGAGAATTTTCCATGTTTCATTTTATATTTTGTTCATTACCAAAAAGGCCTCAGGCTTAGCATATCAAGTAGATTGAATCATATGACAGCTAAAGAAGTAAGGCAGATTAGTTCACTCTATAGAGATTTCTAGTCCAAATCTCTATTTTGGAAATAATGAGTAGCTTAAATATGGGTTGTAAATCTAACTAAGGTCAGCTGGGCACAGTGCCCATGATGTAAAAAACAGAATTAACCATATTGTAAAGTCTGGATTGCATCTGTAGCATGATTTATTCTTGATAATTCCCATAAGACATCATCCCAGTAAGACTTGGTCCCTAAAGAGGACTAATTTTCTCATGCTTTCTGAAGGTATTTTTATGGGTCAGCCCTGTAATGTTATTTTATTTCTTGCTTTCTAACTTCTCTTGGTGTTTGTTGTTCCTAGTAATTCATTCTGTAATCTATAAAAGCATAGTGTTTTAGACTTAAAGGAAATTACATCCAAGGTGTAATTCTCAGGCTAAGAATTCATCTTCTAGAACCCCTGCTACAAAACCATATTGCTGATAGACCTTCGGTGATTTTTTTAGCAGTTGAAGTATAGGTCATAAATTTTGTGTTCTTCCCAATTAGGGAAGGAACAGAAGTTTTTAGTCATACCAAGAAAACTTTCTGATAAGAGTCATTCCATTGAACTTATAAGTTCAAGTCCCGTCTGCTCAGACATGAAACCCTATTAAACTGCAGGAAGCCACACATCAGTGCTAACAATGCCTGTGGAGTAAAGTCCATCTTCAAAGTTTCTTATTTGCTTGCTTAGAGATGGTGTTTGTTTGTTTTGTTTTGTTTTCTCCTAGCTAGCCAGTGGGGCACATAGAAGGAAGCCAGCACTACGGGGGTCCTTTCATTTTAGCCAAGTTATACACATAAAACAGATGAAAAATCTTTTTGGAACAAATGAAAGCCACTAAGTTGGGAATTCCCAACCAAGCCTGTTATTTTTAGCCAGGAATAGGACACAAATGGATTAGATTTGCAATTTATCATAAAAAAACCTCTGGCCCCATGGTTTGGAAGAAAGACTACATGCTCTCCAGTCTCACTGGGTAATGGCACTTTTTCAAACCCAGTGATAGCTTTTCTTTCCAAATGGGACAAAGTCCAATGTCTTGGTCTGACAAATCCTGAAAATGGCTGGTCTAGAGTATGTTGAAGCTTTATCTTTCCCCCCGAGTTTAAAATATATGGTTTTGTCAGTCATGAAAAGAGATTCCGTTAGCTATAAAAGGGAAAGTTTGCTAACTATATTGAGAAAAAGGTTCTTTGGGTTGGAAAATAGCCTTGTATATCTGTTAATTTCTTTTGTTTTTAAATGAATGCTAAAACTTAGGACAGAATTGCAAGAAGATTGCTTATTTTATTGACAGGTTGGAAATAAAGATTCTGCTTTTCACTATAGCTGTTCCCTTTAGGATAGATACTCTATGGCTATAGTAGTTTTCTGATGTCCTCCATGTTACAGTTTATTTTCATTTAATAGACTGCTGTATCCTCTAACCCTTCCTTCAACACACATTTTCTTACACTCTTTATCTCCTGCCTATTTGTTCTTACTATCTTCTTTATTTTTAGCTATTCATCAAGTTAGTACAAAATGTTTAATTATAGCACAAAAAATATAGTTAGCCAAAAAAAAAGCCTAAATAGTATCAGGAATTGTACATGAATTCAAAGGACAATTGAGAGTTATAGAGCCAATATTTGTATAAAAGAATACAATCATCAGATTTTTTAACAGTGGATTAAGAGTTTCAAGGCCATCTAGTGAAATCACTCTTATTTTATAGATGAGAAACTTCAGACCCAAAACACAAAGTGCTGTTAAAAAAGTAGGTTTGGAATAGTCTGTGAAAGGCCTTTAATACCAACATGTTATAGGAAAGGCCTGATTCTGGCCAGACCATTAGTAGTTTAGATTCAAAATTGGAATGAAACTAAATGCTTATATAAGACCTTATACTTAACAAAAGGAGATTTACTTCTCTACAGCAAAGGAAGGATATTTACCAAAGATATTCAGAAGGACATTGCATAGATTTAGCTGAATTCAGCTCCCCAAATACTGTTTTAATCCCATGGTAGTTCTCTAGTCAGGCATGACTCCTCATAGCTTTTTTTTTTCAATGCAATTTAACTTTATTTTCAGTTCCAGATTTTTCCCTCCCTCTTTCTTCTCTTCTACCCATTAAGAAAGAAAACCAAAATCCTTTACAGATATGTTTAGTCAGACAAAACAAATTCCAAAATGAATCATGTCCCAAAAAAATATGCCTGAGTCTGTACTTTGAATCCATTATCTCTGTGGAGTTAGATTGAATACTTCATTATGTGTCCTCTGAAACTGTGGTTGCCAAGTTCCTAAGGCTTTCAAAGATAATTTGTCTTTATAATACTATTGTCATTTTATAAATCCTAGTTCTTTTCACTTCACTCTGCATCAGTTCATACAATTCTTCTTAGGTTTTTCTATAATGGCATTCCATTACATGTGTAAATCATAATTTATTCAGTGTTATCTCTTGTAGTAGAGTCCTAGTAATAGTATTGCTTGGCATATGCAATGTTAAATAGGGCATAATTCCAAATTGCTTTTCAAAATGTCTGAACAAATGTACACAGCTCCACCAAAAGTATATAAAAATACCTGTTTTCCCACAGTCCTTCCAACATTTGTCATGTCATTTCTTTTTCATCAATTTTGTCAATCTAATAGGTATGAGGTAGAACCTGAAAGTTGCTTTAAGTTTCCATTTCTCTAAATAAGAATAATTTGGAACATTTTGTCATATAGCTATTGATGAATTTCTTCTTCTAGAAAACTGCCTATTTTCATACCTTTTAAATTTTTGGAGGATGACACACTCATATATTTGACTTAGTTCACTATATATCTTACATATGAGGCCTCAGAGAAATTGTTGCAAAAATTTCTTCCCTATTTCTCTTTATTCTTTCAATTTTAGCTACATTAGTGGTGTTTGTGCAAAAAAAATTTTTTTTTGTGTAATCAGAATTCTCCATTTTACCTCCTGTGAACCTGTCTCTTTTTCAATCACAAACTCTTCCAGATCTAAGAGGTAATCTCTTCCCTACTCCTCCAGTACCTTCATGATGTTACCTTTTATGTCTAAATCATGTATCCACTTGGAGCTCCTTTCAGTATATGGTGTGAAATGTTAGTCTATACCTAGTTTTTCTCAGACTGTGCAAAATAAAAGTTTCCAGTTTACCCAATAGTTTTTATTGAGTAGTGAGTTCTTGTCCCAGTATCTGGGACAAGCTGGGATTTTGGGGTCTATCAGACATTAGCCTGCTGTACCTGTTTGCTTCCGTATATTGTCTATCTAAATCTGTTCCACTAATTTATTTCTTACCCAGTACCAAATGAAAAAAAAACCAATTATAGCTCTAGAGTGTAATTTGAGATCTGATAAGTTCCCTTCTTTCACACTCTTTTTTTATGTTCCTCCAGGTGAATTCGTAACATATATATACATATGCCTACACACATATACATATATATATATTTGGCTCTCTAGGTAGCATGGAATAAGTAAATTAATTTAGGTAGTATTATTATTTTACTATATTAGCTTGGTTAATGTACAGGCAATTGATATTTATGTAATGATTTAGATCTGTTTTTGTAAAAAGTGTTTTCTAATTGTTATCATATAGTTCCTGGGTGTGTGTGGGCAAGTAGATGGTCCCAGGCATTTGATAGTGCCTTCAGTTATTTTAAATGAAAATTTTCTTTCTATCTCTCACTGCTAGATTTTGTTGACAGTATACAAAAATGCTGATGATTTTTGTGGGTTTATTTTATATTCTACAATTTTGCTGAAGTTGTTAATTTTTTCACTTAGATTTTTTTTGTTTACTTTAATTAAACCATCATGTTATCTGCAAAGAGTGATAAGTTTACATAAAGTTATTACTTCAATTTCTTTTTCTTTTCTAATTGTTATAACTAGAATTTCGAATACTATTTTGGATAGTAATGGCGATAATGGATATAGTATTGGTTTTCTTTTTTAAAAAAGGAATTAGCATTTTACCTTGCTTTTATGTTTTTCCTAATATTGAATCAGCTCTGTAGACTGATCATACTGATATATATTATCTTAGGGAAGTGTTACTTTAGTTTCTTTGATAATATTCTATTTAAAATTTCTGCATCATCATTCATTATGGATATTGATTGGCACAAAGCTTTCTTTATATTTTGATTCTCCTTAATTCAAGTATCAAGACCATATTTGAATCATAGAATTGGTAGCACCCTTTATTTTTTTTTCCCAAACAACTGACAGATTTGGAATCCATTACTCTTCTGTATTTGGAAGAATTTGTTTGTAAATGTCTGGTTCTGACTTGTTCAGTTTCTTCTTCTAAGTCAAGAATTGTTTTGGCATATAGTTTGGTAAAATAACTCCTAATAATTGTTTTTATTTCTTCATTTGTTTTGAATTCAGCTTTTACATTTTTTACTGATAGTTTGGTTTTCTCCTTTTTAAAAATCAAGTAAGCTAATGGCTTATTTTATTGTTTGTTTAAAAAAAAACAACTGGTACCTAGTTTTATTATAACTATAATAAAATATCCTAGCTACATAATTTTTTGTAGTTTGCTTGTTATGGCACTGAATAACTAAATTAATTTAGAATTGCCATTTTTATTATAATAGCTTAGCCTTCCCAGGACAAGTAATATTTTTTCCAGTTGTTTAGATCTGACTTTGTGTGAAAAGTAATTGTAGTCATATTGTTTCTGGGTTTATCTCAGTAGGTAGACTCCCAGATATTTATATTGTCTAGTGGTTTTAAGTAGAATTCTTCTATCTCTTGCTGCTAAATTTTAATAGCACTGATGATTTATATGAGTTTATTTTATAACCTACAACTTTGCTAAAGTTGTTATTTCAACTAGTTTTTTAGTTGATTCTCTTAAGTCAGGGGTCGGCAACCTTTTTGGCCATGAGAGCCATAAACGCCACATTTTTAAAAATGTAATTTCATGAGAGCCATACAGTGCTCACAGTGCGGCTCCTGTAACAGCACCTGAAAAAAAATTGGCTTTATGGCTCCTGCAGAAAGAGCCATATCTGGCCCTCAAAAGAGCCAGATATGGCTCGAGAGCCATACGTTGCTGACCCCTGCTCTAATCCTATCACCTGCAAAGAGTTTAGTTTCCTTAATGCCTATTCTAATTCCTTTAATTTCTTTCTGATATATTACTATAATTTCCTTGCTAGTATCTTAATTTGTTTGCATTAATATTCATTAGGAAATATTTCTATCGTTTTTTTTCTCTTTTGGGGTTAGCTATAAGAACTATATTTGTACCCTAAAAGGAATTTGGAAAGATTCCTTCTTTGCCTCTTTTTTTTTTTTTCAAAAAGGTTATGGAGTATTGAAATTATTCTTTAGATGTTGGTAGAATTCACTTGTGAATCCATTTACCACAGGGGATTTTTTTCCTAGAGTGCTCATTGGTTCAATTTCTTTTACTATCTGCTCTTTTATGGATGAATTCATTCCCCATAACGGTCAGAGTTAATATTAACTGTTTATTTCCTTTCATCCTGCTTTTTTCCCTAGTTAGCCTTTTCTTTTCTTTTGCCCTATCCTCAAAAGTTTTTTTTATTTCTGACCACCATCTCCCCCAGTCTGCCCTCACTCCACCTTTTCTTATCCCCTTTCCTTCCTATTTTCCTATAAGGTTAGATTCCTATACCTAACTGTGTATTTTTCCCTCTTTGAGCCAATTCCAATGAGAGTAAGTTTCAAGCATTACCCACCACCTCCTCCATCTTCCCCTTTTTCTCATTCCTTAATTTTATTTCTTTGGATATCATCCCATCATAGACAACTTAAACCCATGCCTTCTATGTACCTTCCTTCTAAACTGCCCTAATAAAGTTCTCGGGAGTTATAAGTATCTTCTTCCCATTTCGGATGTAAACAGTTTTGCCTTGTTGAATCCCTTATGAATTCTTTCCTCTTTATCTCTTTATGCTTCTCCTCATTCTTATGTTTCAGTGTCAAATTTTCTATTATCTCTGGGCTTTTCATCAACAATGTTTGAGAGTCCTCAGTTTCATTCAATATCTTTTTTTTTCTCTTGAAGGATTATACTCACTTTTGCCAGCTAAGGTCATGATTCTTGGTTATAATCCTAGCTCCTTTGGCCTCCAGAATATCATCTTCCCACCCTCAGACCTGTTAATGCAGAAGAGCTTAAATGCCAGAGCCAAGAACTAAACCTAGTTCCTCTGATTCCAGGTTTATTGTTCTGTGCATTATAGCACCATTTTTTCCTGATTCTGCCCTATGAAGGTCTAACAAAACACGTCTTACCCCTCCTTCACATAGCAGCTCTTTAGATACTTGAAGACATGTCTCATGGCCACCGCCACCCCCCACCCCCAGTCTTCTCCAGGCTTACCCATCTCCTATCCCTTCACTCTTGGGTTGCTCTCTTATGGATGCTCTGCAGCTTATCAATGCCCTTCTCAAGCTACACGTCAAAAGCTAAATTCTATTTCACGTGTGAATTGACCATGACAGAAAATAGCATGAGCTTGTTTGGCTGTTCCATCTGCTGACTCATACAGAACTGGCAGTGCACTAAAATTTGGGGATTTTTTCATACAAACTGCTCTCTAAACATCATGCTTATGAAACTGATTTTTATGCAAGACTTTCTTTTGCCCATTGAATAGAACAGAATGTGTCTGATTACTACTATTACCACTACTACCACCAGCCCCCGATATTTATAGAGCACTTTAAGGTTTGCAAAGTTTTTATGTGCTTGATCTCATTTACCTAACAACTTTATTAAACAAAAGTACTTATGGATATTTGCCCCATTTTACAAATGAAGAAATTAGGCTCAAACAGGTTACACCTTGACTTGAACCTTGAACTGAAACAGATCAATTAATTTGTAACAAGTTTGTGTTTTCAAAACAAGTGTTCCAGCAGAACTGTAATAAGTAATTTGTACATTACAAATTACAGTAGAATTTGTAAGCTTTTGGAAGATAAGGATTCGTACTTTTTTACCCCTTTTTTCTTGAAATTTTTGTTGTCTTGATATTGTAAAAGTAACATGCATTAGTTGTGAGGCTAAGTATCTAGATATACCCTAGATGGTGAATTATCATTGTGAACTGAATCATATTTTAGCCCAAGCTTGTGATTTCATCAGTATAGGGACCTCATAATAAGGAAGCTTCCTTTACCCATGCAGATCAATAACTATTCTGCCACTTATAGTATAATTGCCCAGGGAACTGAGGGGCTGACTATATCTCTAGGTTTATCATGCTTGCTAAATATAGTAGTCATAGTTGAGTAAACAGGAAATACATTTCCTAGTTGCCTAGCCTGCCTTGCCAAAATAATGATATGAATGCATCTCTGAAAGGGAATTAGGAAATTGGTCCTGGCCTATTCCCCACTTGTTAATAAGGGAACATTCTACATGTGGCAGACTGAAAGAGTAATGAGCAGAACGTTGCTCTGAAGAGAAAATGTTTATTTCAAATGTTAGGAGTGAATGTGGTACAGGAAGTATTTATGGCCACCCACATATCCTTTTTACCATTAATGAAAGAAACATTTTTTTTGGTGGAATGTGACATTGACTAGATCAAATGTGCTGTTTTTAAAGAGCTACTCATTTTTCATTGTCCAATGTGGTGAAATACCAGGACTAAATTTGAATTCTGCTGATTCAAAACACTCATTATTGCACACCTTAGAAATGCTAGCCTCCTACCCCAGCCTCCCCAACTTTTGACAGGTGGGAGCTGAGGCCTAGATGTACTCAGAACCCGCCAAGACAGACGTATAAAATGAATATAGGATTCCTGTAGGTACTTCTATAAAGTCACATAGCTGCCTGTGAGAATCTTAAGTCAAATGATTAGTTCACTAGTGGGTAAATTAAGATTCATGTTAATATATTAGAAGCTAACGTATGCCTTCAAACATTTATTTTCAAATTTTGTCATCCCTGCCCTTGACTGTACATATACAAAATCCCTGGAGAGACTCTCTGTGTCTCACATGGTTGTGTTAAGAAATATGTAGGTTAAAAGTGAAATAAACCAAAACAGAAACTGATAGATCTTTCACTCTTAAGGGGGGTTATGCTGTTTCCACTAATATTTGACATGGTGTTAGTAATGCTACCTATAGCAATAAAGCAATTAATTTAAGCAGCTGGAAATAAGCACAGACAAATAGAAAGTAAAATTATGTGTGTTTATAGATGACAGGACGGTTGATGAAGAGAATTCAAAAACATTAATGAAAAAGTTAATTGAGATAATGAATCTGTAAAAATGAAGTAAAGAAGGAGCAGGATGCAAAATCCACAACACCATTATCTTTTCTGTATTTTACTAGAAAAGAAATACACAGAAAAAAAAGATTCATGGGAACAGCATTAGATTTTGAGTCAAAAGACCTTGATTTCAATACTGACTGTGCCACTTTGCCTATATGACCATGGACAATAACAACATCATTAGTAATAATAGCTGGCATTTATGTAGTGCTTTAAGGTTTGCAAAGCACTTTGCAAATAATATCTATCCTAATAAGAAACATGGGAAGTGGATATTGTACCCTCCCAATTTCTGAAATGGGGGGGGGGCCCATAATAATAGTATTTCCTCATTTTGCAAATGAAGAAACTGAGTGATTTGTCCAGAATCACACAGCTAAGTGCCTGAGGCAAGATTTGAATTTGCATCTTCCAGAGTGCAGAAAAATAGACCTAGAAACAAGCGCTAACAGCAGTTTATATTGCCAGTAAACTCCAAAGAACAAATTCGTTTGAATTATATACAATTTTTAAAAATTTACACAAATCAATGCAGTTCAAATAGCTCATCAAAAAATCATTAAATATATCTGAGAAAAATCTGATATCCAAAATCTTGAGTAAAATTGGCACAAATATGTGAAATGAACTATAATTGCCTTAGAACTTATATTTAGTATTAATCCCAAAACAGAAGGTAAGGGTTAAAAAAAAAAAAAAAAAGCCAGGTCTGCAAACAGGAGTTCCTGGGTTCAAATATGGCCTCAGTTCCTGGGCAAGTTACTGAACTCCCATAGTTTAGCCCTCACCACTCTTCTGTCTTGGAACAAGTACACAAGAAGGTTTAAAAAAGTAATTATCTTCCATAGATAGGTGGTCAAAGGGCATGTACAGTTTTCAAAGTAAAAAAAAAAAATACAAATAACCACCCAAAGCAATGTTCAGAATCATAAATCACATATCCATAAAATCTGAAAATGCTAAATTTAAAGATAGGAAAACTTAACTCATTACCATGCCTGTGTGCAGACAGAAATGGCAAATTCACTGTTATTGACATTGTGAATTGGTACAATAATTCTAGATAAAAATTATGTATATAAACAAAATGTCCCCAAAGATTAGTTAATAGGTTATAGGGTTTTTTTGAGATCCAGAATAGACCTTAGACGTTATCTAGCTAATAAGCCTTTAATAGATATAAGAACAGATTAAATTATTGGCGCAAAGATTAATATAGCTCTCAAGTAAACAATGGTTCTCTAAGGCTACATGATTGAACAAATTGAAGTACAGGAATGTCATGTGATGTTACTTTGCTGTAAGGAATGACAACTATGAAGTTTTCAGAAAAAAAAAAACATTGAGACATATAAATGCAAAATGAAGAAAACAGAGTGAAACAGATGGTACATACCCACTTCTTGCAACAGTGTACATTCAGTCACCTAAATTACTGATTTTGCCTACTGTATCTGACCAGAGTTTGCTATCAGAGTTTAAAGGGTACATATCCCTACTCTCTATTAATAGTAATCATCTTTTTGGAGGGAGGAGAGGATATTTCCTATTAAGGAGTTTGTTTGAATATTTGTTGGGAAAAGTATCTCTTATATTAAAAAACAAAATGAATAGCTCAGTGGATTGAGAGCCAGGCCTAGAGACAGGAGGTCCTGGGTTCAAATCCGGCCTCAGACACTTCCCAGCTGTGTGACCCTGGGCAAGTCACTTGACCCCCATTGCCCACCCTTACCAATCTTCCACCTATAAATCAATACACAGAAGTTAAGGGTTTAAAATTTAAAAAAAAATGAAGGAACAGAGGGAGGAAAAATAGGGAACTGATTGGGTTGGGAAGGTAAATTAAAAGCTGTTCTAACAAAGTGGAAGGAGTGGGTGGTGAAGACAAATTACAAATCCCTGTAATTTTCTTCAGTCCCAACTGCTTATAAGTTGTGGTTGTTTTCATACTTTTCAGAAGTTTGTAAAATGTTGATATTTAACTACTAGTGTTGGTCAACTTGTTGACAACCTCCTGCCATTTTGCTTTTTAGGTCTCCTGAACCAAACCAGTGAAAGTGAAAAATGGATCAAAGCCAATGCACCCAATGGCACTGTGCATCTCAAAAGCCAAAGCTGGTTTCAGTCCCTGAGACTAAAGGGCTCCTGATTGTTTGAACTCTGTTATAAATAACAATCATCGAACATCAAATCACTGAGAAAGTATTGATGCCACCAGACATAGAAACATTAGTAACGTTAATTTGGAAATGAATGCTGATTGGGGAATGATTTTCTAGGGTTCCACATTTGTGTTTGGCTGCTATGTGACACTTCCGGATGAGTACATCTCAGCATCGATTCAAGCTGTGAATTATAATATATGCTACAGACTCTGCAAAAAGTAATCACTGATAAAATGAAAGACAAACTACAAGCAGCATTCAGCTTATTGCCTAGTATACCAATATGGGAGGTATTATCATTTTAGAACTGGGGCTAAAGGTTTTTATGAACTTCCTTGCTTCCAAAACCTAATTCTCCACTCTTGGAGCATTCAGTTAATATATAAAACCAGGAAGAACTGTCTACTAGATGATATTTTTCACAATTAAGAAAAATCCATCCTTTATAAAGAATCTTAAGGGAAATATTTTGGTTTTTTAATAAAGTTTGTAAAATATTGTGACCTAGATTAATTTTCTTTTTCCTTGATAAATTTATTTTACATGTTTCTTTATCTTCTAGTTTTGTAAATTAAGATAACATCACACAGTTAACAGACACTGAACATGCTCCTGTTATAAGACACTTGGCATTTTTTGAAAACCACTAAGTTGAAGGAAACATAGAGACAGTTTTCCTTAACTATACTCATTCTCATCCAGGCACGCACACATTCTGCCTCCCATAACTAAAAATAAAATTTATAGACTTAGGAAAAGCCAGAATGGTCACAGACACTATAGTAACTTGTCTTTGTATCACAGTTACATAAGATACAGAGAGAAAATATTACCTTATGTTCTCCCAAGCCCATTTTACTTAAGGCTGCAGTTACTAAATGCTTTTTAATTTTAAAAAAGTTGGCTATCCCTAAATAGTCTCTTAGTACTTCTCACTGAAAACTTTTAAGATTAACTAATTCTCTCTAATGAAAATTAGCTTTTTGCTCTGCACCCTACTTTTTTTTATATAGTCATTTCTGGAGCCCTCAATAGTAAATAATAAGCAAAGTTCTCTTCTTCTCTTCTTCAACCAACAATTTGAATAAGTTCTGTAAGAAATCCTGCTCCATTTCTTTTAAGTAAACTGAGTGACTTTCTCCTTACTCTCACCTTCATTGGCCATGGTTAATAAGTTTTCTGTGAAAAGCAGTGCCTATTTGTACTGAAAATATATGGAATCCAGATTGCTAAAGCTATTTTTTAAGCAATGCTCATGTCTCCCTGCCCAGTAGAAAAACAAAAAACAAAACCAAAAAAAAAAAAAAAAAAAAACCCTTCCTAACACCTCATGAATTAGTCTTCTAACTTTTTCAGTTTTTCTTTTTTTTATTTGAAATTTTTTTCCTTCAGTTTTTCTGATGAGAAATTCTACTTTGCTTTGACTTCTCTGATCAATACCTAGAAAAAGGATATATACCATAAAAAAGGATATATCCTAAATAGAGGAGAGATTTTTAAAAAATGGATATATTCACATGTAATATTACTACTAAACTTCAATGGTTATGTGATCTCATCACTATGGGGACTTTCTCATTATGGGGGTGGGCAGAGAATGTTTTTTAAAATTTGGATAAATATTAGAATATTACTTTTTCTGAAATGTGATAAATACGGGTAAAATACACTTTTGAATCATTGTAAAAACACAGATCATTTGAAAAAATTATTAAAGTAATATGGAAAAATCCCAAATGCATTCATTTTCTTCTTTTTGTGTGACACAGAGATAGACATAGTTTGCTTTTATATGTGTTTTTTCTAGAAAATAAACTAAGAACCAAAGAACCAAGTTAAGGATGGGGATTTTGAACTCACTATTTTCCTTTGTGCCTTTTTCATCTGATGCATTGATAATTCATCAAGGTTGATGGATCTTTAGGAAAAGTGTGTATTGGCTGCAAGCTACTGTGTTAGTTAAAATCACCTGGGGTTCTATTTGGAAGGACTGAACCTCAATATAGTGTTTGACAAACTTCTGTGGACCTGTGGGGGTCCTTAAAACTACATTTCCCATGGTCCAATGGGTTTTATGGGTTTCCTGTTTTAGATGACGTATTAAAGGTGAGGGACTATTTTAAGTAGGGGGTAGTAACTTGGAACTTCCTCTTTAGTTACCTGAGCTCGAGGAGAGAGGAAGGTAAATGGCTGAGTTGAGGTTGGAATAGGTTTTTCTTACAGGCGCGTGGTCAGTTTATCTCTCAGCATGGCTTTTATTAAAATACTATTCTTCCTTTTGATCTCGGCCCTCATCATTTTTAATCATAACACTACACTGTGGAGGGAATCCCTCTACTCAATAACCTTTTCTGTCATGGATTTCTTTGACAGTCTAAATAGATGATTCCTTTCCATATAGCATTTTTAAAATGTATAAAATAAAATATATAACATTAACAAACCAACTGATGTTAAAAAATACTTTTTGAAATGCTGAAAAAAAAGCTGATAGCTTTGAGGTTAAAAACCTCCCACTAGGTCCTTTTACTTTTGGGTAGATAAAGAACTACTGAATTCTCTTCCTTCCTTCTCATATGTGTGTATGTGACAGCAATGAAAAAACAGAACAAAATATTTAGAATTCATCCAAAATAGCCCTTAGGGCAAAAAAAACCCCAAAACAATATAAGCATTTTCATCACTAAAAGAGAAAAAGAATAGATTGATGAATTGTGCATGCAATCAAAAATGTTCTAGAAAAACAACAAATTAAAAAGTCCCAATTACACTCCAAAGTAGAAATTCTGAAAAATCAGATTGACTATTGAAAATGGAAAAATTAAATTAATATATAAAACAAGAGATTTGAAAAATGAGATAGTTAAGCCATTACTTAATTTGATTTTTAAAAGACAAATTACCAGCATAAAAAATGAAAAGGCATATTTTTATAACCTATGAATTAAAGAAATTAATAGGAACCATTTTGCCTTTTTATATGCCAGTAAAACTTGTAATATAAATGAAATGGATGAATATTTACAGAAATATAAAATGGCCAAATTAGTAGAACAAGAAATAGAGAACTTATCCCAGTATCAGAAAAAGATGTTGAATGAGCCATAAATGAACTTCTGAGTGGATAAAAACCAAAACAAATGGATTTAATAAATGAATTCTCTCAAATATTTAAAATAATTCTAATGTTAAACTTTGAAAAATAGGGAAAGAAGTGGTCCTATCTAATGCCTTTTATGATACAAACATGGTCTTAAAACCTAAACCAGGAAGAGTCAAAAAAGAATCAAAATTATAGACTATAATGAATACTGATTTTAAAATTTTAAACAAAATATTAGCAACATATTGCAAAGATTATACACTATGAGCAAGATTGATTTATACCAGGAATGCACAGCTGGTTCCATATTGTGAAAACTATATGATAATAAGGATAACAAAAATTATATGATCATATTAATGAATGCAGAAAAAAGCCTTTGACAGGATAAAATATCTATTCCTATTAAAAACAAATACATCAGCAAAGAAAATGGATCTTGCTTTGATATAATTACAAGTATTTATCTAAAACCCAGACCTTTCATTTTCCATAATGAGAATAAATTAGAGGCCTTTCGTATAAGATCAAATGTTAAAAAAAAAGGTTTCCATTATTCTCTCTGCTATTCAGTAGGGTTAGAAATGCCTACCTCTTTCAATAAGAAAAAGAAATTGAGGGAATGAACAAAAAGAGGAAACAAAATTATGGCTCTCTGCTAATGATATGATAGTTTAATTAGAGAACCTTATAGATAAAATGTACTTCAATAAAGTTTCATGATGTAAAATAAACTCAACACACATCATCAGCATGTCTGTATATTTTACTAAAGATTGCAGCAGAAAGTGATAAAAAGAAATTGCAGTTAAAAAATCTATATGTAAAATAAAAATTCTTGGGATTATAAAACACACTACAAAAACAGTGGAACTATAATGAATATCTGTTAAGCACTCTTTACACAAAGACAAAATGAAGAAATATTAATTGTTCAAATCAATATAATGAAAAATTACTTATTCAGTGCCATATCAAACTACAAAAAGATTATTTGGCAGAAAAAATAACAAAATTTATTCAGAAGAACAAAAAGATAAGAATGTTAAGTGAATTGATAAGAAAAAATGGCAGGGAAGGGGATTTAGCAGTATTAAATCTCATACCATATTACAAAGCAATAATAGTCAAGACATAGAAAGGATGATCAATGTAACAAATCAATGGAAGCAAATGACCAGTTTGATAAACCTAAATATTCCAGCTATTGGGGCAAGAACTCACTTTCTGGCAAAAAGTGTTGGAAAATCTGGAAAAGTTTTTTGTCAGAAACTAAATGTTGGCCAACATCTCACAGTATACCTAGATAAATCCCAAAAGATATATGACTTAGACAGAAAGGGTGACAATATAAACAAATTAGAGAAGCCAGGAAGAAATTACCTATTGGATCTATGGATAATGAAGAGTTCATGACCAAACGAGATAAAAAGATTCATAGGAGGTAAAACAAATAATTTTGATTACATAAAATTAAAAAGCTTTTGCACAAAACAAAACAAATGCAGCTTAAATTATGAAGAAAGCAGGAAAATGGGGAGGGGTGATTTTTGCACCAAACTGATAAAAGTTCCCATTTCTAAGATATATAGAGAACTGAGTCAAATGTATGGAAATAAGAACTATTCTCCAACTGATAAAAGGTTAAAGAACATGATTTGACATTTTGGAGATGAATTGTAAGTAGCTATATGAAAAATGTTGTAAATCACTTAACAAAGAAATGCAAATTAAAGCAACTCTATGGTACCAAACCAGCATGCATCAGTTTGGCTAAGATGACCAAAAAATAAAAAAGGAAAGGAAAATAGCATATGCTAGAGGGTTTGGGAAAACAGGTGCACTAGTGAAATATTGGGAGAACTAAATTCAAAGAATCTGGAAAGCTATTTGGAAATATGCCCCAAAAGTTATTAAATCATACTTATTCTTAAAGACAGTGATATTGTTACTATTTGTATATCCCAAAGAGATCAAAAAAGAAGAAAAGGATTTCCTTGTATAAATGTAGTACTACCCCTTTTCAAGGTGTAAAAGAACTGGAAACTGTCATAGGAAAAGTTAAAGTAAGGTGCTACTTTAACTTTTCCTATAACAAATCTGAATGAATGTCTATCGATTGAAGAATAGTGAACCCACATACATATAATGCAATGCTGTTGTGCTATAAGAAATAATAAAGGGAGCAGTTTTAGAAAAACCTTGGAAGACTTATATGAACTAAGGCACAGTGAATTGAGCAGAACCAAAAGAACATTTTATGAAATAGCAAATCTGAAAGGCTTAGGAACTCTGATCAACACAATATAGCCAACCACCATTCCAAAGGACACATGTTGAAGCATGAAACCCCCTGGATTCAAGTGCAGAGTGAAGCATACTTGTTTGGAACATGGCTAATGTGGGGATTTGTTTGCCTGACTATGTGATATCTGTAACAGATTTTGTTTTTCTTTCTCAAATGCATAGAGGAGGAAGTAAGGAAAGAATTTAAAATTGACAGTAAAAACTGCATTATAAACCAAAAAGCCATGAGGAATTATGCCTGACTAGGCCTGAACAACACACTGCCTGGGGATCAGTGCAGCGTCCTCACTGAATATACCTATTAAATAGCCTTCTTATGCTTTGGAGAAATTAATTTTCTTTTGTTAAGTTTAGTAGGATCCTCTTATGAACATAATTACAAAACACTTTTCATAGAAATAAAGACCTCTAAACAACTGGAGAAATATTAATTTCTCATGGCTAGATCCAGTCAATGTAATAATGAAAATACTATCTAAATTAATTTACTTATTTAGTGCCAAACTACCAAAGAATCTCTTTAGAGCATTGAAAAGAATCCTAACAAAATTTGTCTGAATGAACAAGTCAAGAATATCAAAGGAATCAGTTCTTTAAATGGGAAAGAATGGGGTATACAAACATTAGATCTTAAACTATACTCCAAACTTTTAATCATCAAAACAATTTGGCACTAGATAAGAAATACAGAGGTTGATCAGTAGGACAAATTAGGTAGATAATGTTATAGAAGCAAATGAGCACAGTAGCCTAGTGTTTGATAAACTCAAAGATTCCAGCTATTTTGGCAAGAACTCACTATTTGACAGTGTTAGGAAAACTATATAGATATAGACCAGTGATTCCCAAAATGGGCACTACGGCCCCCTGGTGGGTGCTGCAGTGATCTAGGGGGGTGTTGATTGCCACACTTTTTTTTTGTATTACATTCTATTCTGAGTTCAATAAATAGTTTCATAATTTCCAGGGGGCACTAAGTAATATTTTTTCTGGAAAGGGGGCGGTAGGCCAAAAAAGTTTGGGAACCACTGGTTTAGACCAATATTTCACACAAAATACCAAGACAAGCTCTAAAAGAATACATTACTTAGACAAAAAGTTTGACATCATAATTAGAAAAGCAAGAAAACAATTATTTGTCAGATCTAAGGATAAGAAAGAGTTCATCACTAAAAAATAAATAAAAGAATCACAAGTAAAAAGGACAATTCTGATCAAGTAAAATTAAAAAGATTTTGCATAAACAATACCAATACAGCTAAAATTATGAGGATAAGGTAAATGTGTGTGTGTGTGTGTGTGTGTGTGTGTGTGTGTGTGTATGGAAGGTTTTCAACATTTCCTGATAAAGATTTCATCTCTAAGATACATAGGTGTGATTAAAATTCATAAAAGCAAGAGCCATTATGGAAAAGGGCACAAAAATAGAAAATAAAGCACTTCAGAACCAAGGAAAGTAGGAGGGACACATCTGTCTCACTGGGATGAGAAGGGAGAGAGAATTTCAATACATAGACAACGTAACAAGGACATGGAAATTTTAACTGGAAAAATGAGTAAAAGACAAAGAAAATTTACCTTATCTTAGAAAGTTACTTTAGTGATAGGGAAAATCAAAATACAAACTCAGAAAAGGACAAAAATGGCAAAAAATGAAACATGAAAAGTCCCATAAGAAAGTGATAAAAAGGAAGTTAGTCCCCAAAAGAACTCTTGGAAGAACCTGAAAAGAAGTTAAAAAAATCATACAGTAAAAGAAATGATAGATTTAACAACTTGGAAAATAAATTCACTGAAGAAAACAACTCAAAAAACCAGAATGGGCCAAATGTAAATGGAGGTGCACAAACCTTGGAAAGACAGGGAGGGTGAGAGTGAGAGGAGGCTAGGGAGAAAGGGAGGGGGAGGGAGAGGGAAAGGAAGAGGAAGAGGGAGAGGGAGAGAGGGGGAAAAAGGGGGAGAGAAGGAGAGAGGAAGAGGAAGAAAGAGTGAGAGAGAGAGGAGAAACAACTCCTTAAAGAGTAGTATAAGGATCATTTATTTGAGAGGCCCAAGATGTTAACTTATCAGATAGTCTTGCGTGATGAAGTCTATCTGGGAGGCTCTCTTCACCCTTACTGGAGGGAATAATGAGGGTATCTCTGTAAAGGGGTGTAGCTGACAGAGTTTTTTGTAAACTTATTGCAATATAGCATGTGTAAAATGGGTTCCCTGGTCTGAGTAAATTTTTGTTTGGCATCCCAAATCTAGGAATGTTCTCTTTCAATAGGATCTTAACCACAAATGCTGAGTTGTTCTTTTTGGCAGGAAAAACATCTGGCCACCTAGTCTGTATATGATTACAAGGCAGTATCTAAAACCTTTTTCCCTTAGCATATTGATATAATCAATCTGTATACATTCAAATGGAGTGTAAGCAAATGGACGACCTCATGCCCCTTGCTCCTATACACTCCCTGATTGAACTGCATACAAATTTTGCACTTTTGACAGACTCTTATGGCATATGAGGAAATTCCAGATGCAGTCCAAAATTGTCAGACAGAATCAATCACAGCTTTGGTGCAATTGTGTCCCTTTGCATGTATGGCATTGTACACATGATAGAATAAAGACCTAGGTAAGATGGGTTTGCCTGGTTCTGAGAACCATATGCCTCTTATTTGTTTGGCTCCAATCCACAACTGAATTTCTAGTTCATTGTAAGCTTGAGTTAGATTGTCCTCTTCAACTAGTGAGAAAATCAGTACATGGATTGGGCCCCTTCTAGTTCCATATTTCACTGTTATGTCGGCCCTATGGTTCCCTAAGGACATTGTGTCTCTCCCAAATGTGTGAGATCTGCAGTGGATCACTGCCACTTCTCTAGGCAATTGTATGGCCTCAAGAAGTTGCATTATGATCTTGCCACATGCAATTTCTTGCCCTGCACTTGTTAAAAATCCTCTGTCGGGGGCAGCTGGGTAGCTCAGTGGATTGAGAGCCAGGCCTAGAGACGGGAGGTCCTAGGTTCAAATCCGGCCTCAGACACTTCCCAGCTGTGTGACCCTGGGCAAGTCACTTGACCCCCATTGCCTACCCTTACCACTCTTCCACCAATAAGTCAATACACAGAAGTTAAGGGTTTAAAAAAAATAAAAAAAAGGTAAAAAAAAAATCCTCTATGCCTCCAAGTTTCCCCTGTGGCATGGATGATTATGAAAGCATACTTAGCATCTTTATAGATATTTATTCTCTTATCATTTCCAATTTGCAACACTCTTGTTAAGGCCACCAATTCTGCTCCTTGAGCACTCATGTCTTTTGATAAGGATCCATACCATAATGTCTCTGTTTGTGGTACAACAGATCCACTTGTAAACATCTCTCCATTGTGTATGGAGGCCAAACCATCTGTAAACATTTCAACTTCTGGGTCGGACAAGGGGGTATCTTTCAAATCTTCCGTAGTCCTGTGCACCAGATCTATTGTTTCTTGACATTTCTTGACATGTTTCTTGACATTCTTGACATTGCAATGGTTCTCCCTTCATCAGCAACTTTGGAACAAGAGAAGCCGGATTCAAGGTATTGCAACATTTCAAGGTGATGTTCTCATTGCTGAGTAACACAATTTCATACTAAGAAAGTCTCTGTGGTGTGAATGCCTGCAGATTACTTTTCTTCAATATGCTCTCTAGTTGGTGGGCCAAGTAGACATTAAATTTGGATCCTAACACCAAGTCTGTTGATTTTTTCACTATGAGTGCTGCTGCGACAGCTTGGAGGCAGTGTACCATGCCTTTGGCAACTGTGTCTAACTATGACCTGTAATAAGCTACAGGTCTAAAATTTTGTCCCCAAGTTTGAACTAAGACTCCTTAAGCTACCCCTTTTGCTTCATGGACAAAGAGATGGAATTCCTTGCTATAGTCAGGGATTCCAAGGGCTGGCGCAGTTATGATTGCTTCCTTAAGCTGTGCCAATAAATTGAGGTGTTCCTTAGTGAGCTGCAGAGGTTCTCAGATTGCATTTTTAGTCAAATCTATAAGACACTTCATTATTTGACTATATCCTGGTATCCACTGCCTATAGAAACCTGTTACTCTGAGGAATGTTTTCAGTTGTTTTTTGGACTTTGGCACACTCAACTTTTGGATGTCTGCTACCCTCTTCTTCGAAATCTTTCTTGTCCCTTTTTCCAAGATGAATCCCAGGTATTCCACACTTGGCATAACCCATTGTAGCTTTGATTTAGACACTTTGTGGGCTCACTTATTTAATTCTTGGAGGAGAATTTTACTGTCTTCAAGGCAAACTTTTGAGGAAGGGGCTGCAAGAAGAATATAATCAACGTAATGTAGCAATTTGCTTTCCTTGAATGTTATTGTTTCTAGATCTTTCTTTAGGATTTGACAGAACAGGATATCCGAGTCACAGAAACCTTGTGGTAGCCTTCCCCATGAGTACTGAGATCCTTGACATGTAAAGGCAAAGATTTTTTGGCTTTCCTTAGTGACTAGAATCAAGAAATATTCACTACAGAAATCCACGACAGTATACCACTTTGAATTGCTAGGGATGTCAGCAAAAATGCTACTTGGGCTTGGAATTACTGCATGGGACTTTTTTACAAAGTTGTTTACTGCCCTCATATTTTTTTTTGTTGTTTTTTAAACCCTTAACTTCTGTGTATTGGCTCCTAGGTGGAAGAGTGGTAAGGGTGGGCAATGGGGGTCAAGTGACTTGCCCAGGGTCACACAGCTGGGAAGTGTCTGAGGCCAGATTTGAACCTAGGACCTCCCATCTCTAGGCCTGGCTCTCAATCCACTGAGCTACCCAACTGCTCCTGCCCTCATATCTTGAATGAATCTCCACTATACTCTGCCTTGGCTGTCCAGTTTTGCTTTCTTTATAGGCATTACTGGGGTGCTATATTCAGAAATTGTTGGGATTAGTATTTTAACGGGCTCTGGATAATTGAGGTGATTCCTTCTACAGCTTCTTTGCTTGGCCTGTTTTTGGGGTATTCTTCATGGAATTCCTTCCTTGACTTCCACTTTAACAGGTGTTGCTGATTTTAAAAGACCAACTTCTGTGGAATGCTTAGCCCAAACCTCACTTGGAATATCACTGGATATTTCAAATATAGTCCCTTCACTTTGTTCTTGTTCATCATCCAATTGTCCCAGGAACAGCAATGGATAATGTTTTTCAGAGACTCCTTGGGTAGATTCAAGTAGATCTTTCCTGTTTTATCACACTGGATTGTTGCCCCATTTTGCACAAAAAAAATCCCTCCCAAGCAGGTTTGAAGGACATTCTGGAATTAAGGGAAATTTATGTTTGGTTGTTAGGGGTTCTAGTATTACCATCTTTGATTTTAATTTGTGTTTGCCCAATTGCACCTTTGACTTGCACTGTTCCTATGCTTTTGCTGTCTTCTAGAGATGCTTGAGCACTGATCTTGTGGCCCCTGTATCGATAAGTGCAGGATAAATTTCATTGCCTACTTTAATCATGGCTTGAGGTTCAGTATTCTCATTGCTTTGGTGAGCCTGAACCATTGTTGCTTCTATCTCTATTTTCCCCATGTCCCATTCTTGTTGAAAATCAGCCATTTTCTTTTGGACTTGAACTTTCTGTTTGCAAAAGTGTTTCACTCTCAAGGAGAGTATTTGATGTTAGAATAATATTGCTCTGACCGCATTTATATATTGAGTCTACATTGCCACAGTCTGTTCCACATTCCCTTAGAGATGTAGTTTCTATTTCATTTGGACCAACATTCATATTCAATTTTGTTGTTTCAGAAGGAGTGCTAATCTCTTGTAGTGGGTTTACTAAGTCAATCTTACTTATATCCCATCTTTCTTCTTTGTATTGACTTTTGAATTTTAGAAAAGTAGAGGATCTTCAGCTTCTCTCTACATGGTTTGCTTACCAGTCCCAGGGTATTGGTGTATTTGAGGATCTTGCATTTCTGTCCTCATGTGGCACTGAGGTATATAGGATATGTACTGGTGACTATATATTCCATTCCAATCTGGTGTTAACATTATGATTGACATAGTTGAAGGATTTAAAATAGTCTGGGATTCTTTGGAAAAATGTGATGCTGGTTGCTTTGTTCACAGGTAACAGAGATTCTGTAGGATTGAACTCTGTAGTTAGCCATTTTATGTTTCCCATCTCCTAATTTCTCTCTTCTGATTTTATATATTTATTAGCTTTTACCATGTTTTGTTTTGCACAGTCACTGTGTAATCCTTCTGGTATTGCACATTCAGACTGCAATCCAATTACAGATTGTAATGTGCTTACACAAGCTTGGAGCCTTGGGAATATTGGAATAATGTCTTTGCTTGCAATTATCCCTAGCGATGTTACTGGCTGGAATTCTTTGACATCAGGATTAAGTTTTGATCTTATTACTGTGTCATGTAGTGAGGAAGATTAGTCAGTAATTAAGTATTAAGGATGTACCTAGCTGGAAGGAGCTGGAGCATTCCAAGATGGAATGAAGGAGCAGGAAGAAATTGCTTGTGCCCGGAGAGAGACTCCATTAGGGGTTGGCACAAACTGTTGTTAGCCCTGGGAGATCTCAGAGTAAAGGACACCCTGCATCCTGATTTCCCTGGGATCCTGAGTGGTGGTGTTTTCTAACAAAGAGGACAAGAACTACAGAGCAGCACCAAGGGAAGAGGAGAAGTTTGGGATCTGGTGGACAGCATCTCAAGCACATCCTCTCTGCTTGGATACCTTGGACCACCTCGGCTTTTGGCATCTGAGATCATCAGTGGATTACAGTGAGAACCTCAAAGCCTGCTAGATCACTAAGATTAGAGTAGGGAAGTCCTCTTCCTTGCCCTGTGGTTTTGTCATTAGGTTTTAAGTATAGAAATACCTTTCCCACCTTTTAGTTAAACATAATTAAACCTGTTAAACCCTTTTACCTTGCCTGCTTGTTTCTAGACTCTGGCCTAGGGAAAGCTGGATGACAGTTAAGACCAACTGCCATTCCTGTGTTAATCCAGTGAACTCTGGTCTTCCCATCCTGGTCCAGTCTCTCCTACAACCCAGTGTGTGTACCCACAACTATTTAGATTTATTGTAACATCCCTGGTGCCCTCCATTATCTATTTTCACAGTCACTGAAATTCCTTTTTGTTTTAACATCCCAATCTAGTAAGTCTCCTAGAGGTCTGGTTGTCTGAATGTTTAGAGAAGTTGCTCCTTTTTCCTCCCCACTGGACCATTTTGTATTTTGCTTTTTAGAAACCCCATAATAGCATATGATCTTTGTTTCATCTGCTTCAGTTTTATCTTTTGTTATTGTTTCTTGTTCTACACTGTCAGTTGTTACGCCATCATTTTTTCTGTAAAGTTATTCTTGGTTTGTGCTGAGAACTGTTGCAAGCCAGTTTTGCTAACTTCTATTAACTTTGCATTCTTTGTTTCTTGCATCACTGTCTATTAAATAAGTTTATTGTGTTTGTTCTAGAGTTTGTAACAATATCTCTGTTCCCCTCATCTTTCTTTGTATCTTTTCCCACTGTCCCACAAATTCTATTCTTGATTTCTTCTATGTCATTTTGCATCTGTCTTTCCTCCTCCATTTGCTCTATAGTTTTGAGCTTTGTTTGTTCACCTCAATAGTTTATTTCTGTGCATATGTCCTTCACCTCAGTTTCCACATTTTTGTTCCCATTTTAATTCTCCCTTTGTGCCAAAGCTGTTGCATGGCTTCATAATTGGAAATTTCTATTTGATTCTGAGACCACTTGTGAAAATTTTGGTTTCACACCTTGCGCTATGTATGCCTGCATAGTCTTTAAATTGGGGCTTGCAAAGATACCTTGCAATTATGATCACAACAATGACTATGAGTTTGTGTGGAGTGATATTTTGTGTTGTTGTTACTATTACTCTAGGATCTCTTCCTATTATTTTTCATATCTAACTGGGCTTTTGAATTACAAAATCTGACTATGTGCACAATTTTGCCACATAAGAAACACTTCTTTGCAGTGTTTGTCTATTCTGTTGGTAGGTATTCCCTTCTAGGCTTATATGCCTGCAGTGTGGCTAAGTTCTTTATTTCATCTATTTCCTTTTGTTCTATTGTGGTGTTAGCCTCTTTAAGCTGTTGCTGGAGTTCCCCAATTATTTCATCTTTCTCTCTAGTCTTTTCTTTGTGACCTGAATAAACATAAGTAGATGTTTTTCTCAATTCCTCCAGACTAAAGTTTTCCCAATCTGGACAATGCATTCTAAAGTAAGTTTTGATTTGCAAGCTGCTTCCTTTTACAAACTGTCTCCTAATATGTTGTAGATTATTTTCCTCTAAATCCTGAAATCCAAGGATTTTTCAACAGCTTCAATAACCCTGTCTAGGAAAACTGAAGGATGCTCTCCTTGCTCCTGCCTCAATTTCTTGAATCTACCCCATTTATAATATAAGTATATATAAAATCACATATTATATATATATATAATGTTATATTTTTATATAATATATATGTAATATATCTATATAAATAATATATAATTTATATATAATTCTAAAAATATAGAAAATTTTCATAGCCTCTATGAGATCCTGCTTTGCCCTTCTCAAATAAGAAAGATTCTGGTGGTTAGAAAGTTCAAGGTCAGTTCCCTCTTCTAGCCATGAGTTAAGATCAGGATTGGTTCTAGTCTCCTGAATAAACTGGTGCTTCTCCCTGGGGTTAAAAAGCTCAAGGAGAATTTCCACATCCTGGAAGGTGGGGTCAAACAATTTTATTTTTGTGTTTGAATTCTCTTATTGCAGCAAATGGTTCTAAATAGCATTTAGGCATTCTCCTCTTGAGTGTATTGAGGTCTGCAGAGGTGAAAGCCTTGTGAGTTTTCACATGCACAATGCCATAATCTGCTTGCAATGTTGTGTGGTTTCTTAAAGGTTAAGATTGGTACAGTGCCTTCAGTCCCTTCTGGTTTTTGTTCTTGTACTATGTTGTTTACATTTCTTGTGTCATTTTCATTGTTAGTGGATTGGCCATTTGCTTGTGGTAAGTTTGTTCTGTTGTTTTTCTCTTTATCCTCTCTTAGTTGCCTGACCATTTCTATAAGTTCTGCTATTTCTTCTCTCATTGACAGAATCATTATGTTTCCATCTACTTTCTATGTTTTGTTGTTTACTAGTCTATTGGTCACTCTTTTAAGGGCATAATATAATTGCAATAAAGATAGAAGTATGGTAATCATCCCTGGCACAAATTAACCTCCCCACTTCTATCTTCAACCAGCTATAGTTATCATATAGGGATAGGAATAAGAATGAAAGAAAAATTATATATCATAAGTCCAAAATGACACATCAGAGCAAAGAACCCCATGGTTTGCAAAAATCTTTCTCCCCATTTTGCTTTTCACAGGAAAAAAGGCTTGAGAGTGTTTTAAAATCTACCATTTTGGGGGCAGCTGGGTAGCTCAGTGGATTGAGAGTCAGGCCTAGAGACAGGAGGTCCTAGGTTCAAATCCGGCCTCAGACACTTCCCAGCTGTGTGACCCTGGGCAAGTCACTTGACCCCCATTGCCCACCCTTACCACTCTTCCACCTAGGAGCCAATACACAGAAGTTAAGGGTTTAAAAAAAAACATAAAATAAAATAATCTACCATTTTAAGAGCCAGCCCCTCCCTTCAGAATGGGTAGTGTTCTGATTGGTCAATAGTGTTACTAGGTAGACTTTGGTGTCCCAACTAACTACACTCAAGATGGCAGCTTCCCAACTCCCACACTGGCTTCTTCTGTTGATAGTACTTTTCTAGGACCAACTACCTCCCAAGATAGATTCCTTGTGTTTCTTCTTTGAATTTAGCAGGTTAGAGACCTAGTTGGCTCAGCCAAACTGTAAGGATCATTTATTTGAGTGGTCCAAGATATTAATTGATCAGATAGACTTGTGTGATGAAGTCTATCTGGGAGTCTCTTCACCCTTACTGGAGGGAATAATGAGAGTACCTCTGTAAAGGGGTGTAGCTGACAGAGATGGGCAAGTGCTAATGGACAAATAAGGGATCTCTTTGGAGGGTTAGAATTGGCAGGTCCCCAGGGCTTAACTTACATGCCTGGATCCCAAGAGAACCCTATCTGAACCTTGTTCTACCAGGATAGGCTGAATGGCAGGCGGCATTGGACTTTGCAAAGCAAAGGCCTAATTAGACAGCCTATGCCAATTCCCTCTTCTTTCCTCTGCTTCCCACTAGTCCTAGGAAGACTCTGATCTGACTGCTAATATAAAGGTTGTTTATTATAATTATGAAATAGGATGGGTGAGAGGTAGCCTTATTCTATCCCAAAATATAAAGGTCCTTTGTCTCCGGTCAAGCCAGCTGGCTAGACCAGGAATTCTCCTTCCCTCTCTTATATCTAATAACTAAGCTAAGCTAACAGATTATATAGGATAATGAGGGGTCTCTCTTGAAAGGCAAGGAAAAGACAGAGAGTCTTTCATGGTTGGCTCAATGGCCATCCAGGTCCATCAATCCCTTTTAGCCACTGACAAATACTAGAACTCTTCCTTGATGGTTGTACTGGAAGTCAGGAACAGCAACCAGTGTTTGGGTATGAAGATATCCAAGGAAACCTTCAGATCATCTCCCTCAATTTCCAGGTGGGGCAAGAGTCTTCCATCCCTCCCAGAGTTCAGAGACCAAAGACATCCTCCAAGGTTCTCTTCTATCCCACAAGCTTCTCTTCCTGGTCTCAACTCACTGCTCTTGTCAATCACCTCCTTTTTTCAATATTCCAACCTGTCCTTTGCAAACTTGTCCTTACAGTAGAATTGGCCAAACAGAAAAAGAAATACAAAAGCTTAAGGAATAAAATGACTTCCTAAAAATGAGAATTGAGAAAATGGAAGCTGATGACTCAGTAGGGCATCAAGAAACAATAAGACAAAATCAAAAGAATGAAAAAAATAGAGAAAACTCTGAAATACCTCACTAGAAAAATAACTGAACTGGAAAATAGATCTAGGACAGACAATCTAAGACTCATTGGAATACCCAAAAGCTACTATTTTAAAAAGAGACTGGACACCATATTGCAAGAAATCATCATGGGAAAATGCCCTAATAACCTCAAACAAGAGGAGAAAATAGAAATTGAAGGAATCCTCCAATCACTTTCTGAAAGACACCCAAAATAAAACTTCCCAGGACCAAAGCAAAATTCAAAATTCCCAGACCAAGGAAAAAGTACTACAAACAGCCAGAAGGAAAGAATTTTAATATCATAGAGCCAGGATTACACAAGACCTTGTAACATCTACATTACTTTAAAGGACCAGAGGACATAGTATATATGATACTCAAAAAGGCAGAAGATCTAGGCCTACAACCAAAAATTACAAACAAAGCAAAACAGCATAACTTCAAGGAAGAAAAAATGATGTTTAATGAAATAGAGGACTTCCAGGCATTCTTGACAAAACAAACAAACAAACAAACAAAAAAACCCAGAGCTGAATAAAAAATTTCACGGAGTATATTCAACACTCAAGAGAAATATAAAAAGGTAAAAATGAAAATGAAAACAAAGGTTTCAATAAGGTTGAATTGAGTAAATTAATACCTGGGAAGGTGATATTTGAGATACTCAAGATATTTATGATACCTGAGATACTTAAAGTACTTAAAGTATTCAAGAAACCTAGAGCATTTAAGATGCTTGAGAATTTTATACTATTAGGACAGTAAAGGGTATATATAGAAAGAAGGAAGAGAAAATGCTGAATAAGGTGGGCTAATATCCAGGAGGGAAAAAATCAAGGAATTGGAAAGAGGAACACATGGGAAAAGAGAAAAGGGTGGAGAGGAGGTAAAGTATCTCACATGAAGAACTTTCTGAGTCAATACGTGGAGAAGAAGATGGGGCATGTGGATGAGCAAAGCTCTCATCAGAATTAGCTAAAATTGGGAATAACACCCACACTCAGCCAGCTATAGAAACCTACTTTATCCTAGAGAGAAGTAGGTGTAAAAGTGGAATAAAGGGGCAAATGGACAAAAAGGAGGGTAAATTGGAAGAGGAAGTGGTTAGAAGCAAAACATTTGGCAATAGTGAAATGCCAAAGAGAGGAAAAAAGGTAAACAATAAAATAAGATGGAAACACATAATTAGTGACCATAACTGTGAATATAAACAAACTCATCCATAAGATGGAAAAGGATAGAAAAGTGGATTAAGAACCAAAATTTCACAATATGCTGTCTACAAGAAATACATTTAAAGCACAGAGTAAAAGTAAGGGGCTAAAGCTGAATCTATTATTAGCTGAAGCTAATGTAAAAAAAAGCAGGGGGAACAACCATGGTCTAAGATAAAGCAAAAGTGAAAATTTATTTAAAGAATAGCCATTTCCTAATTGGCAGTATTCAAAGGAAGTAATTCAAGCTACTTATATGTCATATAAAGATATGCTCTAAAATGTTAATAGTTTGTTTAATAACAACAGTAATTTAAAATACTAATAATAATTAGAGGAATTCAAATTAAAACTACTCTAGTTTCACTTCATACCCATTAGATTGAGAAAGCTGACAGAAACGAAACTTCTGGAGGAACTACAGGAATACAAATACATTAATATAATGTGGGTAGAGCTGTGAACTGGCCTAGATATTCTAAAAAGCAGTTTCAAACTATGTTTCAAAAGCTATTAAACTCTGTGTACCTTTTGATCCAGTGATATTACTACTACTTCTATGACCCAAAGAAATAAATGAAAAGGAAACAGATTCATATTTATAAAAATATTCATAATAATAAGTAGAATTTCATAATAAGTCGCATTTTTATAGTGCTTTAAGGTTTAGAAAGCACTTTATATATATTAACTCATTAGCCTCCAAGGTTGTTGTGAGGATCTACATGCTATAATTTTATAGCAGCTCTTTTTTCAGTGACAAAGAACTAGAGTTTGATGGGGGACTCATCAATTTGGGAATGGCTGAACAAATCATACGGTATGAATGTGATGGAAATTTTACTTTCTCTAAGAAATAATGGAGGGATAGTTTCAGAGAAATAAGAGAAAACTTTTATGAACTGATGCAGAGAATGAGTTATGCTATAACAATAATACTGTAAAGACAAACAATATTGAAAGAATTAAGAACTCTGAACAACAAATTCACCAAACATGAATTTAAAAAATTCTTGATACTTCTACCTCCCAACCAAGTGATAGAGTCAAGACCATAGAATGCAATATATTCATTTGGATGTTACCAATGTGGTAATTTTTTTCTTTTTTTTCTTCACTATAACTTTTTTGTAATAGGTATTTTTTGCTGTTTTGATTTCTTGATGTAATAATAATAATATATATTATAATAATAGGGTAGAGGTGGGAAGAAAAGTAGGCAAATCTTATTTGAAAAAAAAATTCAATTTAAGAAATTTTTAGAAATAAATACTACCTCCATTACTTACTTACTACCTTGCACAATTCACTTAACCTTCCCCTGGATCAGTGGTTCCCAAACTTTTTTTGCCTACCACCCCCTTTCCAGAAAAAATATTACTTAGTGCCCCCTGGAAATTATGAAACTATTTATTGAACTCAGAATAGAATGTAATACAAAAAAAGTGTGGCCATCACTGCCCCACTGGATTGCTGCAGCACCCACCAGGGGGCCGTAGCACCCACTTTGGGAATCACTGCCCTGGATGGACCTCAATTTGTTGAATGATTTCATTGGTATATGGAATTCCCCACGAGGACAGCCCTCTATGGAGCAGATCTAATTGTCTTAAAGGGCTGGCTAAGGCACAAAGATTAAACGACTTGCCCAGGGCTAGTGGGCCAGTATGTATCAGAGGTGAGACAGGAACCCAAGTCTTTCTCCTTCTAAAATAAGCTATTACATCATGCTACACTGGCATAGCTTCTGAAAACACAGGGCTACCTTATACCATAAGACATAAAAATAAGATTTAAATGGAGTGACAAAATTACACCTTCATGGGCAGAATAGTGAGCTGACTTTGCTTATATATTTATTTATTATTATAGATTAAGATGAACCAGTAATGCCTTTAGGAATTACAGCTGGAATAAGAAACTGAAGCTAAATTACTACTGCCTCTTTAAGGAAACATTGTTAACAAGATCCAACTAATAAAAATACTATTTCCAAGCAAACAAAAGTGATTCGAAGAACATGTTAATTCTAGGTTGGTTGATGTTATTCTTTGATTTTGGAGGAATCTTGTAATGCTGAAGATTAATTGCTGACTGCATTTTCTATATCCTCTGAACCTTCCAGTGATGACTTTCTTTTCTTTGTATACAAGACTTTAATTTTGTCGTCGAAGATGGTGCCTTTGCAATCGTAGCCAAACCAAAAGGGTGGATCTTCACTACTGTGTTCTCTGTGCTGAACATGAGATGAAATTCGGTAATCTGCTTCCCTACAACAGAAAGTGTCATTAGTTGATAACAATAGTTCTCACTAGGGCAAAATCTTTTAACTAGATCAATTTCCAAGGAATATATATGGGAGCTTCCTCATAAGGACCAACATCCCTTTTGCCTCACCTAGGAACACAACTTGCTATGATATAGTCAGATGACTGGCACACCAACCTTGCATTTATAATTCCCTCACCCTTTCTCCCCCACCCCTACCCTCTAGTGCTGGCATTAATATGTTGGAAGATGAAGATGGCATAGCTTGGTCATTGGATCTGTCATCAGATTTATAAAAATCTATAAAGATTGGTTTTGTAATCTGGAACTTCCACTCAGTTGTTTTTACTAGAGAGTACAATTGAGGGAATAGGTATAAGAGAGTGGGACACTCCAAACATGCCGTGAATCCTCCCCCTCTAACTATTCAGAGAGATAGAGACAAAGAATATGAATGAATGGAAACTCATTTATGGAATGTTTAAGATGTACCAAGTACTCGTGATACAAACAAAAAAAGACAAGAGCATCTTTGTTCCCAAGGAGCTTACAAATGTAATACACAATGAATACTACAGGCTGCATGCAAAAAACCCCTCTAGTCCTAAAGATCCTTTAGGGAGGGATGTCAAGGCCCGGGCATCTTTAGAGGACATTGGCAGGTCAGAGAGAAGTGCCTGGGGATCTGGAGAGCCAAGCAGGAGGGCAGATAGTAAGGTTCAAAGGACCTGAAGATAAAGTGTACGAGGCAACCAGGGGTTGGGGAGGGACAAAGGGGAGGAGAAGAGAGAAAGAGACCGAAAGAGAGAGCATGAGAAAGGTAGGCAGAGGAGTTTAGATTCTTAAAACATTAATAATTCTCTAGCTAGGACCCCAACATGTCACCCACTGGACCTTTCCAGCCTACTAATCCTACATCCTAGGTAACCAACCCCTACTGTCCAATTGTTTGCTGCTTCTCGGTCTGCAGACTATTATTGGAAGAAGTCACAATATTGAGCCAACTATATCCAGTAAACATTTAGATTAAAAAATCAAGGTTGGGCCTTTGCTGTTGCTAAGAAATCTGCTCTTACTGATTCCCTATTTTGTTCACCATAGATACTATTGATATGGGCTAAAATGTCCCACCAAACCTGCCAACTAGCAGCTGTAAACTGTCAAAGGAACATAAAAACAATAACTAGTTGACTAGTATGGAGCCACCTTTCAGATAAGATTCATGGGATGCTTAGATTTACAATTATGAGTAAACTCCTCGCATCAAGTTTTAGACATAACCTGGGACCTTGGCTGGGGTCTCAGCAGGCAATTTCTCACACAGGACTAGATTTGAACAATGCTCAATTAACACACTTAGTATCTTCCTTAGAGTCTGCACAGAAAAGAGTAAAATTTGACCTAAAATTGCCCTGGGATATTTAACATATGATTGGCATCCCATTTTAAATGGTCCTGTCCCACCTCCACCCTGCAGTGGGCAAACAGAGGGAATCATGGGTAAATCCCCACAGAACAAAGTGGACCAGAGGTAAAGTGACATCAGTTCCTTGGGAACAACCGGGCAACAACCACCCAAACAAATGACCCCTTCCTTAATAACTAATCAAGATAAAAAGCATTTCTGAAAACCCCTTAACACATTTCCCCTTTACCTCCTTACCTCTTAGCTTACTTTACTTACTTCCCTTACTTGCTTCCTATTTTACTAGCTACTCTATTACTCTATTCTCTTCTAACAAAGCTTGTTCCCTCAGCATGGACTCAGTCTGGGTTGAGTTCTTGCCCACATTATTGTTAACAATCACTTTCTTCCCCTCTAAGCCCCAGACAATTCCACTCTCTTCTATTTAAAAGGGACACTCTTCTCTCTCATTGGCTAGGCCTTGTTTAAGCCAGTTCCCTGAGAGCATTAGACCAATACTGTAATGAAATGAGACACTTATGGGCCATTCAGTATTTGAAGAAAGGTTTACTTAGCCATACCAGGAAAAGAATATTCAAAGCAAAGGCAGGTATTGAGAATTCCTTGAGTCAACTTATCCAATAAAGCTTCCACTGAGATTCACCAGCCATGCTCCCTAGAGCACCTACAGTTCCTCGTGGTTGCTTTGCATTCAGGTAATGAGGAAGCTTTATACTTAGGTAATAAGGAAGGGATGTCAACAGTCAGCTTTTAGGGCTCTGAACCAACCAAGTCTCATTGGCATTGAGGAATTGAGACATTTGTCTCAGTACCTTTTATGGAAAAACTAGTCCAACCTGCGTATGAGGAGGTAATACTGATCCAACCACACTCACTCAGAAGATTACAGTCATCTAAGGATCTTCCCCAATTTCCCTAGCCCACAAAAACTTCTTAGGATCATCATTCATTCTTTCCACTTCTCTCAGAGGAAATGAAGGAACTTTTCTATGTTGTGGCCAATGATTCCCTTACATGTACTCTAGATTTCTATTGCATTCACCCTCCTTAAGGACTTTGTTCAAGCAATCAATTTCCTTACAAAATATGCTTCTCCAGTGACTTCTTGGTGATTGCCAACAAGCACTCTCAGATCTCAATTCTTTAAAAAAAGGTGTTCACTTCTTAATCCCCCCAAAAGGATATTCACTTGGTCCTTTGACTCTTCTACCTCTTTCATTTGTTGCCATATCATATTTCCCTTTTATGGTCAAACATTTAGACAAATTATGCAGTTGGTGCCTTGTCTTTATCTATTGTAGTCTTAACTCTCAACATTCTAGTTTTCTTCCCTGACAAGATTAAAATTGCTCAAAGGGTTCAGTGGGAAGAGAGCCAGACTTGGAGTTGGGAGTCCCTAGACTTCCTGCTGTGGGATTCTGGGCAAGTCATTTAATCCCAATTGCCTGGCTTTTACTCCTCTTATGCCCTGGAAGTTAGTATTACCTAGTATTTATCTCGTAGTGATTCTGATAGAAGGTAAGAGATTTTAAAAATTGTTCTCAACTTACCAACCATTGATTCCAGTTAACAAGCATATGTTATTATAATTAAGCATGTTATATGCAAAACATGCCTTTTTAAAAAAATCTTTTCTCCTACTTCTCCTGGGCAATATTTATTGATTACCTGTCTAGATACTTACTCCTCCCTTGATTTCCGAGACTCTCCATTTTCCTAATTACTCTCTACCTGAATATTTCCTTTCTTCTTCCCTGTCTACTTCTTATCTTCTTGACCTCTTAAGAAGAGTGTTCACCTACTCAGCTCTCCCTCATCCTTTCTTTATAATTTCTCTCAGCAATCTCCCATAGCTTTAATAATCACTTCTACATGGTTGACTTGAAAATAGTGGCTCCAACCCCATTCTCAGATTCCATCCCTTCTCTCTAGCCATTAGAGCATCTCTACACAAATGTATCAGAAACCCGTCAAACTCAATATGTCCTAAAGAAAGTTTGTTATCTTTTCCTAGAAAACCTGCTTGTTATATCATTATTTCTATAAATTCCATCACTATTCAACTTTTCTCCTATATTCAAAATCCTGGAGGTTAGATTTAAGTTTTCCCTATACCTCATCTATCAACAATCCAATACAATACTAACTCTTGTATATTCCACTTCTGCCCCAAATACAGGTCATTGTCACTTGCCTGGATTATTGGAATGGCCTCTAAATATTTTTCCCCTTCTATTCTCTCTCCAAATCACTATCAGACATATAAATCTATTCATATCACCTTGTGGATCAGTTTCAAAACTCTTTGACCTAATAATCCAGCCCTTCTATAATCTACTACCCTCCATCACCAGCCCAGTACAGCACAAAGAGCACAAGACTTAAGCCCAGAAGATCAAGATTCGAATCCTGGTTTCAAAACTTGCTCTGTGATCATGGACAGGCCAGTGCAAAGACTCTGGTCCCTTGACTATAAAATGAAGATAATATTAATTATACTATTTGGTATATGAACTGTAAAGCACTATTTGTATGAATTATCACTACTGCATATCACTCCCCTTCATATCCATATTCTTATCTCCTATCGAGGCTCTTCTATGACTTTTCTAAGCACCAGCCACACTGGACCACTAAGTCTCCTCATCTTTGACTGCTTCTCTGTCTCAATGCTATTTCCTGTGCCTAGAATACTCTACTTTTATACCCCCTTACTGCTTCTCCCATGTTAAATTCCTTTAAAGTCCACCTCATTTCCCTATCTCCTCCAGAAAGCTTCCCCTGACCCCTTTCTCCCCCCATCAGAAATGCCTGTCTCCCAACCACCTTTGCATGTTATTTTATTCATACTTCTCTGTACTCATTAGCTCCTATTTGAGTTATTTATGTATATGCCACATCCTCAGACCAGGCCATAATCTCCAGGAGGGCAGTAATCATACTTTATCCAAATGTGGTACCTCCTCTCTCTTGTCTAGAACTAGTATGCTACACCGTTAATGTATAGTGCTTTTTTGGATTATACACAGAGGCAGAACTTTGTTAGAAAGAAATAAGCAATCTGATTTGTCCCAAGTGCTAGGCTACATACCAAATGTTCCTTCAGGCTAGAACTGGGGTGTCAAACTCAAATGCAAACAGATCCTTGCAGGCACATACTGTCTAAGAAAACCACAAATCAGCAGTATCTATGTTGTACTATTTTTTGTCCTGTTAAATATTTCCCAATTTATCTGGTTTGACTGCACCTACTACTTTTATGGCAGTACAAGTTTGACCCCTCTGGTCCAGAAGACCAGCACTAACTATTAAAGAAATTAAAAGCATGTGCTCTGGAAGAGCTGGTACCTGGCAATATGTGGAGGGTCAGAAACACACCATTGTGGTGCTGCCTATTTGAACATGATACTTCCCCACAGGTAACTTAATGCCCTGTGCATGTTACCCATGTTGACTGCATGACTATTAGCAGGGTGAGGAGCCTGGCATGGCCACATATTAGGATTTAAGTTTCTGGCAAATAGCCACAGAAATACAATCTATATACTGATATTGGGGGAAAGGATTTTCAAGACATAAATCTGTTGTCTCAATTAAACTATTTCACTGGAAAATAAAATACACACAGTTATCTAGCTTAATAAAAAGGCAACAGAAGCACTGTTAATTCAAATCCTACTTACTTCACTGTATTTTGGCTCACATATTTCAGCTCGTGCAAAGAGTACAAAAGTTCAAGGAGTGGTATTAGTTAAAGTCATTGTTTAACTATATGAACTTAGGGCTCTGAGCCATAAATTCCCTGTGGGATGAGACTTGGCATACCAGGGCCTTCTCTTTAGAGAAATATTTTGTTTCAGATTTAAAAACCATAAATTCACAGTGGGGGGGATATAATTTTTTCATGCTGTAAAAATTAAAGAAAGTGTTTAAAATGCTTTTCTAATTTTTTAACTATTTACAAGATCATTGTATATTTTTTAAACTAAGTTCTTGAATCCAAATAAGGTTGAAATGATAGTAACTTTTACTTTTATCTCTTTTTAAGACTTATTTTTCTTCCCCTGACTTCTTTCTGTTACATTTGATATTGTTGAGAATCCCATAATTTTCAATTTGCATTTTATGGAGCATCTTAACTTTGGGGCTTCTCTTAATATGTCATCAAGGCATAACAGATCTCAGGTATGACAAATACAGTTGCAAGAGTCCCCTCAATATGTTAGCAATAAACCTTATTAAGTAATAACCATGTGCAAGGCAATGTGCAAATTTCTCAGGATAAAAAGAAGAAAGACAGAGATGGAGCCAAGAGGGCTGAGTAAGGACAAGGGCTCCTCTGATTTCTTCCAAATTTTTCTCTAAACAGCTTTAAAATAATATTTCAAAATGAATTCTGAGATGGCAGAATCAATGAAAGAACAGGGTGAAAGAGGTCTTCAAGACCAAGACAACTTAGAAAGTTGGCAGGAAATACCTATCTCACTGGGGTGAAAGTGAAGTACAGTCCAGTGCAAGGCATACCAATATACTGGCTATGCCCCAGTAAGCCAGCAGCAGACCTTAGAGGTGACAGCTGGGGGTTTTTGAGGGACAGTTTCTGGAGCTCCAAGTCCACAGATGATAAAGGGGTCAGATAATTGGTAAAAAAGGAGATTACTAGGCACCTTTTGCTGAAACTGAGAGGACTCTATTGTAGGTCTGGGTCATAGTTTCAGGCTAAGTAGGAGCACTAACAGGAGCAGCAACCTTGGTCACAGTTCCAAGGTAGAAAAGAATGTTTGTGTGGTTAATCATAGACCAGAGCACAGGCCAGGAGACAAGTGACAAAAAGTTTCTTTAAATCATACTAAAAACTTGAAACTTGAGACAGTGTCCAATCCATCCTGGGAGCATAGTACAACTCCAACATAAAGACAAAAGTCAGGAAATATGCTGGAAAAATGAGCAAATGAAGGGGAAAAAAAGAACCTGCCCATAGAAAATGTGAATTGGTCTCAGACTCAAAAAGAATTCCTGAAAGAGTTAAAAAAAAGATTTTCAAATACAAATAAGAGAGGTATAGGAAAAAATTGGAGAAAGAAATGAAGGCTATGTAAGACAATCATAAAAAAATCAACATCTTGGTAAAAGAGGCACAAAAAATGCTGAAAAAATAACACTTCAAAAAACAGAATAGGTCAAATGGCAAAAGAGGCACAAAATCCTGAAGACTGAAGAGAAGTCTTCAAAAAGCAGAATTGGCCACATGGAAAAATATGTTTGAAAATCCACTGAAGAAAATAACTTTTTAAGAAGTACAATTGGCCAAATGGAAAAGGAGGTACAGAAGCTCACTGAAGAAAATAATTTTTAAAATTGGACTTGGGAAGTAGAAGCTAATGATTTCATGAGACGTAAAGAAACAACAAAACAATCAAAAGAATGAAAATAATAGAAGAAAATGTGAAATATCTCATTGAAAAAAAAAACAAATGACAGAGAAAATAGATCAAGGAGGAATAACTAAGAATTATTTTACTACCTAAAAGCCATGATGAAAAAAAGAGCATACACACCATATTTCAAGATATCATCAAAGAAAAATGATGTGATATATTCTTGAATAAGAAAATAAAATAAATTCCACTGATCACTTCCTAAAAGAAATCTCAAAATGAAAACTCCCAGGAATATTGTAGCCAAATTCCAGAGCTCCCAGGTGAAGAAGAAAATACTACAAACATCAAGAAAGTAATAATTCAAACATTGTGGAGCCACAATGATTTAGCAGTTTTTTCATTAAAGGATCAGAGGGCTTGGAATATATGGTGGGAAATGAAGCTAGTATTATAAACAAGAATCACTTAGCCAGAGAAACTTTCATTCCCTTCCCAGAAGTAATTCTGACTTTCAAGATATCAACACCATGCCCCAATGTTAGTACCTTCATCCATTCCCACCTTCTTTTTAGTTCCCTTTTGTGTTATTTTCCCCAATTTGAGTGTGTATTATTTGAAGAGTCAGGATTGTCTTTTTTTTTCTTCTTGTATTTGCATTTCAAGTGTTTAGCACAATGCCTGGCACATATAATTACTTAAATATTGTTTGCTGCCTTGCATTTGTTGGTTGCCTCAGTGTAATGATTTTGAGAAAGATAATGATGAGAGTTTTGATAAGTTATAGACAAGTTATCTTTAAGGAGCCCAGATTTGTTGATCAATGTAAATTATGCAACAAAATGGCAGAAACTACAACACATTGCTTTGGGCTGCAAAAAATTTAGTACCTTCTAATATGTAATAAGATATAACATTTTATAAATGAAGATGACAAATCCATATACTGTAAACACAGACCTCAAAATATTATTGAAAATTCAGTGCAATTATTGCCCACACTATTGCTGAAATAATATTGATCCATAAAAATTTAATAACAATATTCTTAGTGGATTTGTCATTCCAAAAAAATCAACCTCCAAGTTACATGGAAAGAAAGACTTTTAAAATACAGAGACTTAAGGAAAAATTATAAATACACTTGGGAATAGGACAAAAATATATATTACCACTGCTGTCTTCTTTGCCAAAAAATTGTCTCAGAGATACTTTTAATAAGACAACAGAAATATGCTTAGGTCCCAATAATCTTATTTGGTTACAAAAGCAGTCATTTGATCCTATAAAATAGACCACAAAACATTAAATACAAATTTTTGATAATAAGACTAGTCATTTGTCTTAGATTATCCCTATCTAAATCCATCAAAATGTTGAGAATTAAGAACAAGCTAACAACAACAATCAGCTTCTACTTAAATAAATCATTTTGTGGTCCATTCTACCATCCTATGAAGTAAATAATGCAAAAAGTATTATCCTCCTTATTTTACAAATAAGGTAAGGCTGAGTTGGGGAGAAGTGATTTATTTGCTCTTTCTACAAAACCAAACTCTCTAATGGTGGTCTTAGAAGGATCATTGTTGAAAAAAATACACAAAATTGGTAGCTATAGACCCACTATGTGATTTAATAGGTATAAGCCAAATGACCATCAATATTCCATATTTATTACTCTTTTCCTGGATTTCTCTGTCTAATGGTCAAAAAATAAGTCGATAGATTCCAAGTATAATGTAAGAAAAATTCTTATCTTTTGGTAATCATAATCAAGCCTCTTATCTTCTTGAAGCACAGAAGGAACTCTTTCCATGTGAGTAGAAGAATGAAAGCAAGAAGCATCTCCTTTCTGCTGGCCCTGTTATGCTTTCCATTGCAGGTCTCACACACACATACACAAACACACACACATTTTCCAGAGGCTACATGGTATAGGAGAAGGAGTATTAGCTTTAGAAACAGAAAACATAGTCTGGCATCTAGGCTCTGCCACTTATAGTGTTAAATACTTTGAGAAAATTGCTTTAGTACACTTTCCCAGATTTTTAAATTGGAAGTGATGGCACCTACCCTCCTAGGAGTATTATGAGGATCAAGTCATTCTGTGGAAACAAAGACCACCCCACTGTTTTCTAAACAACTCAGATTTGTCAATAGTCCTGGCTCTGCCACAAATAAGAACATCACTATAGTGTCTTATCTGCAAAATGAAGGGCCTGGATTAGATTACCTCAAAAATCCCTTTTCACCGTAACATTCTACTTTAAGAGGCTAATGCTTCTAAAGCTCAAATTTAAAGAAAATTTTGGATACTATAGGGGTGAAGCCAAGATTGTAGAATAGAGAAAACAATTAGAGGAGCTCTCCCAACATTCCCCTCCAAATAACTTTGAAATAACACTCCAAATCAAATTTGTGAGTGGTAGAGCCAAAAAAAGGTCAGAGTGAAACATTTTTCTAGGTCAAACCAACTTAGGAGGTCAGAAAGAGATCTGTGACAGGAGGAGTGGAAACTGATTCAGAACTCTAATGAATAAAACACATCAGTGGTGGGACTAGGTTGTGGCAACAGAAGTAGCAGCAGCTTCAGGAGTTCTCAGTCCAGGGATGGTAAAGGGTTCTGGCAAGTGGTCAGAAAGAGATTAGAAGGGACCCCTGTGTTAGCATTGTATGAAAAACCAAATGCTGTTTGTCATTAGCACTGCAATGTACCAGTCCATTACCTCTACTCACTTTTTGGTCATAGTTCAAAGGCAAGAAAGGGCACTTTGGGGAGAAGGGGCCCTGAGAAGAAATACCACTTGCAATCTCAAGGGGTAGGATCCTTCCTGAGTAAGGATCAGAATGCATACCAGAAAAACAGTGACTATACCTTCCTAGATCATATGACCTTATCAGCACCAAAAACTTCCAAACTCCTAGAATTAGATCTAAAAATAGCAATATGGAAAAGCCTGAAACTGGGGACAGTACCTCTTTCCTCCAATGCCTATGTTGGTAATAGGTTCTAACTTTATGTTAAAGTTCAAAATAGAGAAATAAGATGGAAAAAATGAGCAAACAGTAGAAAAGAACCTGACTATAAAAACTTCCTATGCTGACAAGGTAGAGCAAGACGTAAATTACAAAGAAAATAATAAAATTATTTTTACAAGCAAAGCCTCAAATAAAAATTGTGAAGGTGATACAAGACCCACAAGAATTTTTTGAAGAGTTAAAATGATTTTCAAAATCAAATAAGTGGTAGAGGAAAAATTAGGTAACAAATGAGAGCAAAGGAAGAAAATTTTGAAAAAAAAAACAATTAACAACTTGGTAAAAGAGGTACAAAAAACATGCTGAATAAAATAACACCTTACAAACAGAATTGGTCAAATATAAAAAGGTACAAAACATCACTGATGAAAAGAACTCATTAAAAAGTATGATTTTTCCCATGGTCAAATGGGGGAAAAAAAGGTACAAAAGCTCACTGAAGAAAACATCTTCTTGAAAATTAGAATTGGGTTAATGGAAGCTAATGATTCCACAAGATATCAAGAAACAATAAACAAAGCTCCAGAAATGAAAATAAATGTATAAGAAAATATAAAATATTTCATTGAAAAAATAATTGATCTAGAAAATAGATCAGGGAGAGATAAGAATTATTGGGCTATTAAAAAGCCTTAATAAAAAAATCATTATCAAAATGTCATGATAAAAAGAGCCTAGATATTATTCTCTGATAACCTACAGCCAAAAGGTAAAACAGAAGTTGAAAGAATCTGCTAATCCCCATCAAGAAGAGATCCCAAACTCAAACTGCAGGAAAATTTTAACCAAATTCTAAAGCTCCAATGTCAAAGATAAAATACTTCAGAAGCAGCTAGAAGGATCCCATTCAAATACTATGGAGTCACAGTCAGGATCACACAAAATTTAGCAGCTAAAATTTAAAGTAAGAACTCATTGAACTAAGAAATAAAACTAGGACCAAAGTACCAATAAAATAGTTATATTATTGGTTAATTTGATTTTAAAAAAGAAAACTAAATTATCAGTATCAAAAATGAAAAGGATAAAAGCACCATAAGTGATGATACAATTAAAGCAATTATTAGGAATTATTTTGCCCAACTTTAGAAGAGTAAAACTGACAATCTAAGCAAAATAGATGGATATTCAAAAAATATAAATTGCCTAGATTACCATTATTTTATTATTATTATTCCTGTTGACTCCTTAGGAGCATAGGGCCGCAACCATCTCACGCCATTGGACTCTGTTCTGGGCAACTTCCCCCAGCTGGGCCCATGTCATTCCGACGGCCTTTGTTTCGTTTTCGGCAGATCTTCGCCAGGTCTGTTTTGGTCTTCCGACTTTCCTCCTCCCTGAAGGGTTCCAGCTCAATGCTTGTCTGGCTACGTTGTCTTCTGGTTTTCGTAGCGTATGTCCTATCCATTCCCACTTACGTTTCTTTATGTCCTGACTAATGGGATACTGGATTGTTCTTTCCCAGAGACTAGCATTGGAGATCTTTTCAGGCCATCTGATGTTCAAGATGTGGCGTAGACATCTATTAACAAAGACCTGGAGTTTGTTGGTGTTAGCGCTCGTCACTCTCCAGCTTTCTGATCCATATAGGAGGCCTTTACTTTGGTATTGAAGATTCGGAGCTTAGTGACGAGGGACAGTGCTTTGGAGATCCAGACAGACCGCAGGGTGTTAAATGCCTGTCTGGCTTTGTTGATTCGGTTTCTGATGTCCTCTTCTGCCCCGCTGTCCTTGCTGACTCTGCTACCCAAATAGGTGAAGTGGTCCGTCTCCTTGATGTTTTCTCCCTGTAGTTGGATTGGCAGGTCCTGTCTGCAGTTGACTGTGATCACCTGGTCTTCTTCTTGTTGATCTTCAGACCTGTCTTCTCCGCTTCTTCAGAGAGTCGTGCAAGTTTAGCTTGCGCATCCTGCTGCTTGTGAGAAAGGAGACAGATGTCATCTGCAAAGTCAAGGTCCTCAAGCTGTTTGGTGTGAGTCCATTGAATGCCCGTATTGTTGTCCTTGGTAATTCTTCTCATGGTCCAATCTATGACCATCAAGAAGATAAGGGGCAAAAGCATGCAGCCTTGCTTCACTCCGGTCTTCACTGTGAGGGGAGCCGTCAGTTTCCCATTATGGATGACCTGGCAGGTAGAGTCTTCGTATAGCTGCTGGATGATGTTGATGAGCTTCGGGGGAATCCCGTAATGCTGCATCAATCTCCAGATGATGTTTCTGTCCACGCTGTCAAATGCCTTCTCGAAATCCACGAAAGTCATGTAGAGGGGGGACTGTCATTTGATGGACTGTTCAATGATGATTCTTAGGGTGACGATATGGTCGGTGCACGATCTGTGCTGACGAAACCCTGCTTGTTCTATTCTCAGCTTCTTGTCCAAGGCCTCCTTCAGTCTTTCTAAGATGACTCTGGTCAGGATTTTGCTGGGAGCTGATAGAAGCATGATTCCTCGCCAGCTGCTGCATTGGGATAGGTCACCTTTCTTGGGTAGCTTCACTAGGTAGCCTAGTTTCCAGTCTGTCGGGACTTGTTCCTGTTCCCAGATCTTCTGCAGGAGGGGTCGTAGCATCTCCGCTGACATTTCTGGGTCTGCCTTGAGTGCCTCAGGGGGGATGCCGTCTGGACCTGCAGCCTTACCGTTTTTCATGGTCTTGATGGCTTTGATGATCTCAACTTTGGTAGGTGGGCCCGTGTTCACCTGAAGCAGTTCGGTGGCTGGTGGTATGTCCGGAACAGTTGGTGGAGGCGTTTGGTTCAGGATTTCTTCGAAATGCTCTGCCCATCGGGCTCTCTGCCCTGCATCGCTTGTTATTGTCTTGCCAGTCTTGTCCTTCACTGGCTTGCTAGGGTTGTAGTTCTTTCCCGATAGAGTTCTTGTTATTTCGTATAGCCTCTTCATGTTCCCCTGCCCAGCTGCTGTTTCTGCTTCTTCGGTCATATCGTGAATGAACTGTCTCTTGTCATATCTTGTGCTCTTCTTGACTTGACAGTTAATTTCCCAGTACTGTGTTCGAAGTTCTTCTTTCTCCTGTTGATCTTGGCACTGGCTGATCTTCTGTTTCAAATCTCTTCTCTGTTGTATCTTGGCTCATGTCTCTTGTGTTAACCATTCCTTGCGCTTTCTCTCTCTCTTTCTCAGGACTTCTGCGCAGGTGGTCTTCCAGGTCTGCTGGAGTTTGGTCCAGTGGTCTTCAACTGTCTCTCCCGTGAGTACTGTCAAGGCCGCGAACCTGTTCTTGATTTCACAATTGAATGCTTCTTTTTCCTCTCTGGTCTTTAGATCTTGCACGTTGAACTTATGGTGTAATCTGCCTGAAAGGTCGTTGAATGATTTCGACTTGGTTCTAAAAGTTGCCACCAGGAGTTTGTGGTCCGAGGCCACATCTGCACCACGTCTTGCTCTAACATCTAGAAGGCTTCTTCTCCACTTGCGGGAAACTGTGATGTGATCTATCTGATTTTCCGTCCTTCCATCAGGCGAAGTCCAGGTTGACTTATGAATTTTCTTGTGTGGGAATATAGTACCCCCAATAACAAGATCGTTGAAGGCGCAGAAATCCGTAAAGAGCTCTCCATTTTCGTTACAGGTGCCTACTCCATGCCTTCCCATGATGAATTCCTTTCCTGTGTTGTCTTCTCCTACCCTTGCATTTAAGTCTCCCATAACGATCTTCAGGTCTCTTCTTGGTGCGCCGTCAAGTAGTGCCTGTAGGGAGCTGTAAAACTCTTCTTTTTCCCCTTCCTCTGCCGCATTGGTGGGTGCATAGCATTGGATGATGGTGATCTTCTTCCCCTTTGAGTTGAACCTTGCAGACATAAGCCTTGACGAGATAGGTTCCCAACCTATCAGCCCCTTTTTTGCTTCAGGTGTCATGAGCAGCGCTACTCCCTGGGTGTGGGAATGGTCCGGGTCTTCATGGCCAGAGTAAATGATGGTTTCGCCTGATATCAGACTGGTCTGGCTGCTTCCATTCCATCTGGTCTTGCATAAACCAAGGACCCTGATGTCGCATCTTTTCATCTCATTTACTACCTGAGCGAGTTTTCCGCTTTCGTATAAGGTTCTTACGTTCCATGTCACTATTCTGGTTTTTGCCGTGGTCGTCAGAAGATTTATTGGCGAGCTGGCTTCCCAGAGGCTTTCACCAGCACGCATCATGGACTCTGTTGGAGAGCAATCTTCCAGACTAGGCAATCGTTGGTTTTGTTGGTTTGGTGAGGTTGCAGTTTCTATAGCAAATGTGATTTTTACGGGGTGGGGTTGCTAGCCCCAAGCACAACCCTCCTCCTTTTTCAGCCGGGCTTAGGACCCTCCTTGGAGGTTTTGCCATAAAAGGGGAAAAATACTTAAATACCTATCTTAGACAAAGAAATTCAACAAGGCATTAATGAACTCCGTAAGAAAAATATCCCCAAGACCAGATAGAGTTCCATGTGAATTCCACCAATTTTTTTTAACATTTATTAATATTCATTTTTAACATGGTTACATGATTCATGCTCCTCCTTTCCCCTTCACCCCCCCCCCCCGCACACCCCCCACCCATGGCCGACGCACATTTCCACTAGTTTTGTCATGGGTCCTTGATCAAGACCAATTTCCAAATTGTTGGTAGTAGCATTGGTGTGGTAGTTTCGAGTCCACACCCTCAATCATGTCCACCACGACCCATGCGTTCAAGCAGTTGTTTTTCTTATATGTTTCCTCTCCTGCAGTCCTTCCTCTGAATGTGGGTAGCATCTTTACCATAAATCCCTCAGAGCTGTCCTGGGTCATTGCATTGCTGCTGGTACAGAGGTCCATTACATTCAATTTTACCACAGTATATCAGTCTCTGTGTACAGAGTTCTTCTGGCTCTGCTCCTTTCACTCTGCATCTGTTCCCGGAGGTCTCTCCAGTTCACCTGGAACTCCTCCAGTTTATTATTCCTTTTAGCACAATAGTATTCCATCACCCGCATATACCACAGTTTGTTCAGCCATTCCCCAATTGAAGGACATACCCTCCTTTTCCAATTTGTTGACACCACAAAAAGTGCAGCTATGAATATTTTCGTACAAGTCTGTTTATCTATGATATCTTTGGGGTACAAACCCAGCAATGGTATGGCTGGATCAAAGGGAAGGCATTCTTTTATAGCCCTTTGAGCATGATTCCAAATTGCCAGCCAGAATGGCTGGATCAGTTCACAGCTCCACCAGCAATGCATTAATGTCCCAATTTTGCCACATCCCCTCCA
>NC_058134.1:155467912-155551716 GCF_016433145.1 Gracilinanus agilis | reverse complement strand
TGGAAATGTCTCGATTCCACGTACCTTCCACGCTGTGCCCTGTTGTGGGGTTCCTCCGTTCGTCTGGACTTGTTTTTATGTCCCCTTGAGGAGTTTTGTGTGTTTCAGTCAGGAGAGGTTAAGAGCTGCTTCTTACTCTGCCGCCATCTTAACCCGGAATCACCTCCACCAAATTTTAAGGAACAATTAATCCCAATTCTATATAAACTATTTGAAAAAATAGATAAGTAAAAGCATCCTATCAAATTTCTTTTATGACACAATACATTTCTGATACCTACACCAGGGAGAACTAAAACAGAGAAAGGAAATTATAGACTAAGTTCCTTAATGAATATTAAATCAAAAATGTTAAATAAAATAGTAGCCAGGAATTACAGCAATATATCACTATGATGATACATTATGATAAAGTGGGAGTTATACCAGGAATACAGGCCTGTTTCAATGTAAGCATGATTTATCATCTCAGTAACAAAAATTAAAAAGATCACATAATTATATCAAAAAATACCCAAGAAGCTTGAGAAAAGAAAATACCCACTTATTTTTTTATTTAAAAAATAAAAGAATAAATAGAGCCTTTTTTAAAAAAATGATCAGTATCTATCTAAAACCAAGAGCAAACATTATCTGTAACAGGAATAAACTTGAAGGCTTCCAATAAAATCAAGGATAGAGCAAGGATATCCATTATTGCCACTATTATTCAGTATTGTATTACAAATGTTAGCTGTAGCAATCAATACAAGAGGAAAAAGACACGGAAGGAATATAAATAGTGAAAAAAGGAGGTAAAAAACCTAATAGTGGGTTACTATTGGGGTTTGTAGAAAGGAATAATGATTGTAGTGGAATCAATACTGAAATAAACACAAATGGGAATCACAAACATATGACTCAAGGAAGTGGGAATGGAGCAATGACAGTTAAGTCTCTTACACAATATACCAGCCTCCAACCTAAGGGGATTAATATATTAACTTACCTACTTAAACTAAAGGTTTGTAAAGGAATAGGGAGATGAGGCAAATAAACAAAACAGTTATTTATTAGGGAATAAAGAGAGTAGGGAGATGGGAACAGGACTCCTAGCTAAACAGGGATTAAAAGCAAGGGAATGGACGCTTACACTAAAACCTACTGCTATCTATAGATAACTAAACAGGATGGATAATTTGAATCTCACTCCTGGCTCCTTGTCCCTCCAGCGGTGATCTCAGGATCCCAGATTACTCTCAGCTAATAAATCCAAAAACCCCTCCAACCAAGAGCTAGTCCAGTAATGGAAGTCCACCTTTCAAACTGCAAACCCAAGCTCCAGGCCACATGGTAGACAATTTCTTCTTGATGGTATTTGAGGAGTACAAACAACACCTGCTCCCTCTCCTGTGGCAGCAACCAACAATCTCAGACCCTTGTGTCTCACCTGCAGTTCCAAAGCTCCCAGGATGTTCTGCTCATGCCATTCTGCTTTGCAAAACTTTTCTCCCTATACTTAAATCTTCCTACTTATCCCATTTCCTTATTACAATAAGCAACGAGGAAGCAAAATTATCATTCTTTGTAGATGATATGTTGGTATATTTAGAGAACCCTAGAAAATCAACTAAAAAACTAGCTTAAATAATTGACAACTTAAGCAAAGATTCAGAATATACAATAAACCCAATTGATAATCAAAGGATATAAACAGGTAGTTTTCAGACGAAGTAACCAAAGCTATCAATACTCACAATAAAAATGCTCTAAATCACTATTAATTAGAGGACTGCAAAATACCACCTCACACCTATCAAACTGGCTAACATTACAGAAAAGAAAAATGACAAATAAGAAGAGGATGTGGAAATATTGGGGCATTAATGCACTGTTGGAAGAGTTGTGAACTAGTCTGACCATTCTGGAGAACAATTTGGAACTATGCTCAAAACTGTGCATGCTCTTTGACTCAACAATATCATTACTATCCCAAAGATATCAAAGAAAAAGTAAGAAAGTAAGAAAGACACTATATGTGCGAAAAATTTTATAGCAGTCCTTTTTGTTATAGCAAAAAGTTGGAAATCGAGAGTATGCCCATCAATTGGGGGATAGCTGAAAAAGGTGTGGCATATGATTATGATAGAATACTGTTCTACTATAAGAAATAGCAAGCATCATGATTTCAGAAAAATCTGACATCATTTACATGAACTCAAGGAAACTGAAGAGAGCAGAACCAAAAGAACATTTGTACATAATACAATGAAATGATGAATAATCATGAAAGACAGCTACTTTGATCAAGATGATGATCCAAGTCAATTCCAGAGGACTCATGATGAAAAATACTATCTATCCACCTGCAGAGAGAAAACTGATGAATTCAGAATGCCTGATGAAGCATACTTTTTAAACTTTATTTTTCTTAGGGTTTTTTATTGGTAGGGTCAGTATCTGTGTTTGCTTTTTCAAAATGGTTAATATGGAAATAAGTTTTGCATGACTTCATATATCTTCCCCAATTTATACCCCCTTCTATCAGATCCACCCATTTCTCTTATCCCTTTCTCCTTCCACTTTCTTTAGAGAAAGATACTTTTCTATGCTCAATTAAATGCATGTTATTTACTCTGAGCAAACTCTGATTAGAATAAGGTTCAGTTGTTCTCCTCCCCACCTCAATCTTCCCCTCTACTGTAAAAGCACTTTTGTGTCTCTTTTATGTAAGATAATTTACCTCATTCTCCTTCTCCCTAGGCATTCTGCTTTCTCATCATTTAACTTTATTTTTTTAGGTATGATATCATCATATTTAACTTACATAAGTACCATCTATGTATATTCCTTCTAAATCCTCTAAAAATGATATAGGCAGTTTAATCTTTTTGAATCTCTTACACTTTCTTGTTTACATTTTTAAACTTCTCTTATATTTGAAAATCAGATTTTCTATTCAACTCTGGTCTTTTCATTAGGAATGCTTGAAAGTTCTCTATTTCATTGGAAATCTATTTTTTCTCCTGAAGGGAAGTTTTCCTGGGTGGATGATTTATTGGTTGCAATCCTAGTTCTTTTGCTCTCCAGGATATCATATCCCATGCTCTCTGATCTTTTAATGTGGAAGATGTTAAATCTTTTATTATTCTTACTGTCACTCCACAATATTTTCATTCTTTTTTTCTGGAAGTTTTCATTTTGGGATCACATTCAGGAGGTGATCAGTGGATTTTATTTTCTAATTCTAGAAGATCACAGCAGTTTTCTTTGATAATTTCTTTAAATATGATTTATAGATTTTTATTTTTAAAGCATAGTATTTCAAGAACAACAATTCTTAAATTGTCTCTCCTCAATCTATTTTCCAGATCATTTGTTTTTCCATTGAGATATTTCACATTTTCTTTTCTTTTTTCATTCTTTTGATTTTATTGTTTCTTGATGTTTTATAGAATCGTTAGATCCCACTTTCCCAATTCTAATTTTTAAGAAATTATTTTCTTCAGCAGGCTTTTGTGTCTCCTTTTGCATTTGGCCAATTCTACTCTTTAAGGGCAACATATTTACCATTAATATTAAAATGAATTTTTGTTTGGGGAAACATAAGATTAGCAATCAACAAATACTGCTAAACTCTGTCAAAAACCATGTCTAAATCAGATGCAGGGAAATGTATATACTATTTCCATAATCATTCTTAAGGTTCAACACAAAATACTCATTATGACATATAGACAAGTAAAAACTTTTTGTTAAAAAAACAAATAAAAACAAAACAAAAAATTAGGTGTGATAGTGTGTGCTTATAATCTTGGCTAGGAGAAGACTTAGTAGGATAGATTTACTGAGCTCTGCCATCTTGAGCTGTAGTGTGCTGGGTTGATCTAAACCTTCTGGCTCTTTGTCAGCTTCTGGGAGCAAAGGGCTACCAGGCTGCTTAAGAGAGGCGAATAGGTCCAGGTTGGAAAAACCTAATGCTGAACAGTAATGGAATTTGGCCTGGCAGTAGCCAGTACTCTCTCACACGGGGCAAGATGAAGAGGTCCAGTCTTAAATCAACCAACCAAGCTCAACCTCTGCAACAAAAGCAACCCTAAACATTGGATGGCACAAGTAGTGTGTGACTCTATTCAGTCCTTCTCTATGCACCTGAGGTTGGAGCACAAGAAATTTTAATATCTTACTTAGAAATCCGCTTGCAGTAGCGCATCTTCAAGATCCGAAGCTGTTTGCAGCCTTCCAGAAGGTATTCAATGACTTTGTCAGTAAGTAAGATACATCCAGAGATATCCAAGATATGAAGGTAATGGCATTTTTTGCTCAAAAACTTTATGGCCAAGTCATTCATCTGCATATACAACCAAAATAACTTAGCAACTATTCTAAGGATCTACAATGCAACAAAATAGAGTTATAGCTGAACTCATTATAAGAATGTATAAACTACTGAGAATTAAAACTGCATTAAGATTTTTGGGATACTCAGCACAGTTTCATTTATATTACCAGTCAAATCTCATTTTGCCAGACACAAATGTAGAACATAAAGGCCTGATAGTTCTCTTGTAACACAGGAATTAATTGTGCATTCCTCCATATTATAAAAGTGTTCAGTTCTATTGCCATTTCCAAAAAATCGAGCATTCATAAACAAAAATGAACTTTCTGAGGCAAACCTAGGATAGGATCCTCCATAACTTTTGAATTTTTATCTCTGCTTTTCTATTCCATAAAGCTTTTAAGAATAGCTAGTAATTATAAGACATTTTATGGTTTACGAAATGCTTTACATGCTATCTCATTTGACCATTATAACAACTTTAAGAGGTAAGTGATATCATTAGGTCCATTTTATAGAAGAGAAAAATGAGCTGGAGAGAAGTAAAGTGACTTGTCTGAGGTCACCTAGCTAGTAAGCATTTGTGGCATGATTTGAACTAGGGTCATCCAAACTCTTAAGATCAGCACTCAATCCACTGCTAGTTTGTTTTTCACAATCTTCCTGTCCCAACCACTAGAATAATTTCTGAAGTGCCTAAAAACTGCTCTTGAGCCCCCAAATCCCATCAGCATTGGAAAGTTCATAAATAAGCTTTTAACAGAAAACACAGTCAAAAGGAACTTTTGAGGTTGGGACTTAGTTTTAACAACCTATATCTGACTCCTTTCATTGGATATCTGTTCATTGAATTTCACCTGCAAACAGGTCCAGTTATATTAAGGGACATCTGAACATTTGCCTTGTGGGTAGGGAGGTGAGGGGTGATAGGAACGACTTGCATTATTACTTTTTTGAGTACTTTTCTTTTTTTCTTTTTTTTTCTTTTTTTTTAACCCTTGTACTTCGGTGTATTGTGAGTGGTAAGGGTGGGCAATGGGGGTCAAGTGACTTGCCCAGGGTCACACAGCTGGGAAGTGGCTGAGGCCGGGTTTGAACCTAGGACCTCCCATCTCTAGGCCCGGCTCTCAATCCACTGAGCTACCCAGCTGCCCCCTTGAGTACTTTTCTTGAAAGGGGTAAGGAGATAGAACATATGAGAAGGAAACAGAAGTAGCTCTTCCCCCGGAAACCCTGCTTAGTGCCATCACACCGCCAGAATGCTCCCAGTGTTCTTAGTGGGGGTACTTCAACCTCACTCTTAGTGCCAAGTAGCTGGCTTATTTGCTCTCTCACATCTATTTTCTGGACAAATTTTTGTATAAATATGATTTTCTATAGGACCAAGTAAATAACTGCCTGATCCAAAGCCATTTGTTAAAATGTAACTGAGCATAATGTTTTGTTTGAAATGGTTGGACCCTCTTAACCGATACATGTGACAATATTCAGCTAAAACGACTGCTTTGAATGCCATTTTTAACATAAAGTCAAGCTAGTTCTAAAAAACCAAACCAGACCCAGCCCCCTCTTTTTCAGAACTGTGCATATTTAGGATTAGGAAAAACAGATGTCCTAATTGTCTAAGCATGTCTTGGTTTCCAGAACATGCTCCAGGACAAGGATACAGCCCTTACATCAGTTACTTCCCTACCACCAGAGCAGCTTGAGCTCCCTTCACCACTTTCCCCCCTACCTTATGGATGTCCTGGGACCTGACATTACTGCAAAACACGCTCAAAGATTGGCTTGTTTTTCAGGGGTCTTTTAAATGGGAAGGTGGGAAAGGATAATGAGGAAATGGAAAAAGCCAATGGCAGGGTGAATTTTTGTGTGCTGAGAGAAAGGGAGGCAGTTTCATCCTCTGCTCTCCCACCACATAACCTTGTACTTGCTATGTCCCCAAAGTCCCACAAAGAGAGTGATTGAAGTTGGTTATATCACTCCTATATAATCTGTAAAACTAGGTCCAGCTATTACTATCATATTGGGGATATGGATGATATTATGCACTGTAGCTTGCCTTATCCACATTCTGTAAATGTTTGACCTTGGGCAAATGTCTTCAATTTCTACAATCCTCAGGTCCTTATAAAATGAGGATGATTATTTTGGCATTCCCCACCTCACCAAGGGTGTTGGAAGGAAATCTCGTTAATAAACCTTAAGCAATTATATGAAAATTAATTATTTTTATTATTGTATTATGTATTAGACATCCCAAATAAACTAGTTGTTCCAAAGACAGTCCATTTTTTCTTTATAACTCTATTTAAAAAGATTCCTTACAGAACATGAATCATGTAACCATGGAAATTTTTTCTAAAAAATAAAAAATAAAGAGAATAGGGAAAAAATAAAAAAAATTCCTTATAATACTAGATGGCAGAATACTAAGTAAACAGACTTGGGCTTCACCATCAGGCAGCCGACATGGAGGAAAGAGGGGTGTACTTTCTTCCTGGTCTTCTATCAGACTATGTGCCACATGATAAGACATTGCTCCCTTGCTCAACCTAGCATCTTATCATCATGGTGCTGCTTGAGTGTACGCTCCTGACACTTCACTCCTTCAAATCATTCTGACCTTAGGTAAAAGGAATTTTAATTCTGCTTCTAGCATATAAAGTTTTTGATTGAAGAATTGTTTTCAGTTCAGAATTGCTCTTTAATTCAAGTTAACAAAAAATTTTATATGTCTCTTGTATGTGAAGCACTATGTTTCTTTACAAATTAAGTGATAAAGGGTTAATCACTCAAACAATAATGAAGTCACCAGTAGAGAATGGTATTTCCACCCAGGGATTCTTTTGAAGTTAGGACTATTTTGGATGAGTAAAATCTTTTTTAAATGAGTTTACATGTGCCAAAGAGTGAAAATTAGTGTCCTGAATGTTGTTTTGTGCTTTCAAATTTCTTAAGATTCAGATTTTGTTATTTTTATTTGTTGATATAGCTAGAGCACTGTGCCAGGAATCTTTTCCAGTATTAAAAATATCCTTTTTTTGTATATGAGACTATAGAGTGCTTAATGAGTTTCTCTCTATTTTTAAACAACTTCTGAGCTCAAGGTATTTCCAAACAAGTCAGTGGGTAAGACTAAAGTTTACCTTGAAGAAAGTCAAGGGATTTCAAAGGTCAAACTGAACTTTTTCACACTCTAAAAATATCTTACCATGTCATCTTTACACTTACCCACAACTTACACAAATCCTTATTATACTCTAAACCAGTGATGCGTAAACTACAGCCCGTGGGCCAGATGTGGCCCCCTGAAATGTTCTATCTGGCTGCACCACATTATTCCTAATCTGACGAATACAATGAGTGGGATACAATACAATGAAACTTCAAAAGAGTTGCCTTAGAAACAGATTGACAGATGAGCATTTCCTTTGGCCCCCTCTTTAAAAAGTCTGCCCATCACTGTTCTAAAGCATAATTTGAGCTTGGGCTGGGTTGGCATCTCAACCTTTTCCTGAAAAGAAACTATCTTTTAATCTTTTTTAAAGCCTTATATAGTTTTGGGGTACTAATAAAACTAGTCAATGAGGATGGCTTCCCTAGAGTGAGGTAAGTGGCTGTGCAATCACTGAAGGAGGAGGGTAAGGCTGGATCACTCTCCTTTGCCCCTAAGAAGAGGGGAATAATAGGTTATATAGCCTTATTCCAGGCCTGGGGGATTGAGAAGATGGTGGTATGCTCAAAAGTTAACAAGGAAATTAGGAAATAGGGAAGGTACAAAGGTGGAGAGGAAACATTCGGACTCCGTTTTGGACATGTTTATGATGTCTATATTTGATTCAAGATGTCTACTATGGCAGAGAGGTGGGAGGTGCCTGAGGAAGTTACAGCACAGCGTCCTAGGAGATGAAGTCTCCCAAGACTCAGAGCCATTTTAAACTGCACATTACTAGGCAGTTGGCTATGTGAGCCTAGAAGGTAGGAGAGAGGTTAGGCTAGACAAATGGGTCTGAGAATCATTTGCATAGAGATGATAACTGAATCCATGGGAACTAAGAATATTACCAAGTAAAACAGTACATAGAAAGAGGTAGGCATAGGACAGAGCTTGGTTAGTGGACATGACCTGTAGATCCAGCAAAGAGCACAGAGAAGGAGCAATCAGACAGGGAGAAGGAAAAGCAGAAGAGAGCAATATCATAAAAACAGAGAGGAGAAAGTATGTCAAGAAGAAGGTGATTAGTAATGTCAAAGTCTGTAGAGAGGCCAAGAGGAGAAAGATTGAAGAAAGGTTCTTAGATTTGGCAATCAAGCTATCCTTAGCACCTTTGGGGAGAGCAAACACAATTCAATGATGAGGTCAAAAGCCAGACTGTAGAGAGTTAAGAAGAAAGCAAGAAGAAAGAAATGGAGGCATTGCTTGTAAGTGGCCTTGTCTAGGAGCTTAGTCCCCAAAAGAGAAGAAATAAAAGACAACAGTTTGCTGAGACATCATCTGAGGGTGTTTGAGTGTGGGGGAAACATGGGTATGCTTGTAGACTGTAGAGGAGTTGGCAATGTGCAGGAAGAGCCTGAAAAATATTGAGAAAATGAAGATGAGAGAAGGAACCATCTGCTAGAAAAGATATGTAAAGGAATAAGAAGTCCTACTCCCTTCCATGAGCTTTGTCATGTGCAAAAGAGAAACAATGATGCTGTACTCCACTGTCATAGAGTTGTGTAAAACTTGTAAAACTTTAAAGAAGCATATAAATGTGTCGTCACAATTACAGCTGTGAAGTAAATAAAATATCTTCCCAGGCTTGATTACTCAGATCGGGGCTTCACATATCTTTTGTTTGTTCACTTATTCAGTGAATATTAATCAGTCACCTCTTTATTCCCTGTGCTAAGTCCGGTGTGCAAGGATTCATAAACCATGTTTTCTGTCTTCAAGAAACTGCCTCACAGAAACAGATAAAACATGAACATGATTCAACAAGATATAGGCTAGAATGTGATATGTATGTAGAAGACTATAAAATGTTTTATAAATAGCTGTATAACATCCGAATCTTTTGACCTCCAGGAAATAGCTGTGTCTGTTTTTCACTGGGTATAAACAGAATGCACTAATTTTAACTTTCCCCATTATCCCATTTCTCAGTGGTTGGTCCTATGGCCCAGCCTCTCTCCCAGCATGCTCTGTAATTGCTAGTGGCGGAGAAGAAATAGTGAGTGATGGCGATGCCCTCTTTGTGTTCTGGGAACCAAGACATGCCTAGAGAATTGGAATACATCTGGTTTTACCTAATTTTAAACATGTACAGCTCTGGGCCACTGGGGAAGAGTTTTACTCCGAGTGTTCAGAGCTCATTTGTACAAGCCAGACACCATCCTTGGGGTGAAATACGATCTCTCACTTTTCCTTTAAAGGTCCATCCCTTACTTCCTTTTGCAGGATGATGAGCTGTGTGGACACCAGGGAAAGACCATCTCTACTGTGATCCTCGTGAAGACTGGACTGTTGAGGAGCAAGGTTTCTATCATTTACAATGGCCCAGAAGCATTATTATGGGCTTGTTGCATAGGTGATACTCTAGAGAGGAGTAGGCCCTTAGGTAGAGCAGCTGGGTGGCACAGTGGATAGAGCAGGGCCTAAAGGTAGGAAGGCTCATCTTCCTGAGTTCAACTTCAGCTTCAGACACTTATTAGTTGGGTGATCCTTGTCAAGTCACTTAATCCTGTTTGCCTCAGTCCCTCCTCTGTAAAATGAGCAGGAGAAGGAAATGGCAAAACCTCTACAATATCTTTGCCAAGAAAACTCGAAGTAGGATTATAAAGAGTGGGATGCAACTGAAACAAGTGAACAATGACAATGGCTGGTAGGCAAGGCTGAGACTCAAGACTTGTTCTGTCCCTGGAGTGTCCCCCTACCCTCTACTGGGCTCCCCACTGCGTTTCCCACTTCCTGCTTAGGATTTGATTATCAAAACATTACCAATGTTCTGGGGGAAAGCGACAGTAAACTACTGTAGGGTCCAAGCAGAATCCCTGTGATTCTGAATTGTAGGCAGCCTTTGGCCACTGCCCACTCCCTGAAATCCTGATTAGCTCCAGCACCTTTCACCCCTCCAGAACCTCCTTTTTATTGTTGAAAAATTATATTTCATTTTAGACCTATATCTTTCACCTACTCTCCCCCAAAATTACCTTGTACATATTTTAGGTTGGCATATGATTTTCCATCAATGGAATGTAAGCCCCTTGAGGTCAAGGACTGTTTCATAAACAATTTGTTTCAGTAAACATTATTGCCTTACCTCACAACTTTTCAGAGGCCACTATACATTCTGAGTTCAATTTCTTTATCAGTAGCATGAGAATAATACCTGCATTGTCAACTTCATAAGGTGATTAATATAAGGATCGAATGACAAAATGTAATTACAGCATTTTATAAACGTGAAGCATCATGTATGTATAGGCTATTATTAACATTACTCATTGGGACAAAATGATAATTTCTCTGAAATTCTGTTCCTCTATCTATTAAAAAATGGGACCATTTGTACTTCATCCATATCTTACACTGTAGAAACATTGAGCACATAAATAAGATAATGGGGGTTGTGGGGGTAATTTCCTTTGCAAGGAAAAGCACAATGGAAAGCCAGAGCATTATTCTGCTTACTATTATGATACAGTATGATTATGCTGGCAGACTTATACATTGCAAAGAGAATAGGTCAAGAATGAATCATGCGACTAAACACAGAACTCTCTGGATTCTCTCTCAGTTTTTGTCGGCCTCGACTTTTACACATACCTTTGGACAAGCAGCAATGCTGAGTGATGTAAGTCTAGAGCACTTACTGGCCACAATTTTCAAAACGTCTCCAGAAAGCCTGACGCAGAAAGAGATATCTAAATGTTCCAAAATTGGTGTCGACTGACAGAATTCCTGTAAAGCATTCCAAAGTTTGCAATCAATTTCCCTTTCATTACTAAATTTTTTCCAGGACAGAACATCATACCCTCTAACACCCACATCCACACAATAATATTATTAAGATCTCCAATATGAAATCAAATGTTCTCAATAGTACCACTAACCCCCCCCCCAAAAGCTCTCTAGTTGCTGTTATTTTCACATATTTGTGCAATTACATTCTTTTAAAAGCTCTTACTTTTTAAAAACAATTTATTATCATTAGAGGAATTCTGAATTGCTACAAATGTTCATTGGTTTCAAGGCCTGACTCAAGAACACAGACCATTTCTTTTTTAACCTACAGAGTGGCATCTATCACTTAATCAATAAACACTTATTAAACTCCTACTATATGCCAGGCATGGTGGTAAGCTGTGGGTTATGCAGTTGAAATTTGTTCCAAAATAAGTCAGATTTCTCTTGCAACATAAATAGGAATTTTCAAAATCCCTTTTTCTCCAGTGGAAAGAGAAATTAGCAAATGTAAAATGTATGTATTGTCATTTACCAAGATACTGTCCTGTAAGCATCATTATACATTCTTGGGCCTAGAAGGGTACAGAAGAACATCATATCAATAGTATAAAGATTCTTAAGTTTTTCTATGACTCCACTTTGGAAGTCTAGTGAAATCTATGGACATTTTCCCAGAGTAATTTTTTAATATATAACATAAAATAGTGTCACAAAGGAAACCAAATATATTGAAATAGTAATCAAAATATACATTTTTTAAATAAAGTTCATCAGTCTCAGGATAAGATGCCTTACACATAAAATGTCAAATTCTAGAGTTAAAACTTTTCCTTATACAATCTGAATGATAGTGAAAAATGCACTTAAGTGAATTTAACTAAGTATAGATGAGGGAGAAGAACTGAATTGACTTTTTTACCTCCAGGAGCCTAGGTCCCAAGAGTTTTTGACTTTGGAATGGTTTCATAATCAAGACTGGAAGACCATGATGCCATTTTGCTTGGCAATATCTTCTTTTTAATATTTATATTTAACATATAAAAACACTTTCATACACAGCATAACAAAAAAAGGTTTTACACGAAACTATGAATCTGTTACTCCACTTGTTTTTTAAGTATAATAATTTCTACATATTATTTTCAAAACTGTCATTCCTATCTGTGCTTTCTTCTGTTTTATTCTGTGCATTTTAAAAAGTTACAATAGCTCTCTCTCTTTTTACATCATTATTGCTCTCTAAGTTTCTGAGAAAAATTTTTTTAACCAAATATGTATAGTTAAGCAGAACAAATCCATGCAGTGGCTATCCAGAAATAAACATCTCTGATATATATCTGTATCTATATCTATATCTATCTATGTGTATCTATATCTATATCTATCTATGTGTGTATATATATATATATATATATATATATATATAGAGAGAGAGAGAGAGAGAGAGAGAGAGAGAGAGATTTTACATATATATGTATATGAAACATGTATCCTAACTCCAGAGGTTACATGTTTCATCAATCATTATTTGGTTTGGCAGGAATTTCAGTGTTGCTGAAGCAGCTATGTGGAAGCTGGGCAATCTGGTCTCTAGTTTAGGCAGCAATCTTGGCTTTAAGCCTGGCCATAGTATTGAACTTCCAGAAAAATCATCCTCTACATGGAGGTGACTTTGGGTTCTTGAGGCCAGAACCAATGAAATCCAAGCTTTCTTTCCTCAGGCTTGAAGTATAAGTGAGAGAGTTTCATCACTAGGCAGCGGGGGAAGAGAGGTATTGGGGGGCGGGGAAGAAGAGCATGATAAAGCAGGAAATAGACAAATACACAAAAAAACCCATACTGTCCTCTTCCATTTTAGTGGAAGAAAGAAAAACAGGGAGTGCTAAGAAGCGCACAATTCTAAGATCAACTTCAAATTTTAATTTATCCATTATTGCTCAATATAAAGTCTTTGTCCAATCACAAAAGAGTTGAAACATGATTGGGGGAAACTGAACAATGTTTATGACAGTCTCACTACAAATGAAAAGATAAATATGTCACAGAAAAAAAGAGAAAGGACTCAAATTCTGTGAGCATTAGCAGAGAGCAAGTGTTAAAAAGATGGAATTTTATTTTTGCAGAAGTCTGTATTTTTTTAATATCCTAAGCAATTTCCCAAATGCAATTCAGCCCAATCTGTTCCTTCTGTTCAATTCTGGTTCCAGTTCATTGTCCATCTATAAGGTCTAAGATATATCTACTGATACATCAGTTCTAGAGACCTTTTATTCATTAAATAGAAGATAAGGAAAATAATTTCCTTTATCCATTTGGTCTTTCCTGTGGGCAGTTATGACAAATTCATATGAATTATTAGGGATATCTTATTCAGGAGGCTCTGTAATGTTCCAGTTTGGTGTAATCAGCACACAGACCAAGCATCTGCAGAAGTTGCCATCCAGCAGAAATCTCTATTCAGTCCTAAAACCCTAGTTTTGTTCCTTACATTCTCTTGTGATTTCTTCACTGTGACATAATAAAGAATACCTTCCATAAAAGCATTCCTTTTCTCTTTAGGCCAGGGATGAGCATCTAGATGTCAAATTCTTTTTCAAGATTTAGAAGATTAAGTAGTCATAATAATAATAATAATAATAATAATAATAATAATAATAATAATCACTGGTACCTTCTGAAGTCCCACCCCTTTGGATAGTAATAACATTTGTGATTTTTGCTATCTTCGTCCCTTCTTTCCTTCAGATATCTTGACAATAAATTCCTCAGTGTTGCCACTAGCGTAAACCTCCTCCGGAGGTACTCAATTTGGCATAAATGCTGCTCCTGCCTTTGGTTTTGTGCTGTTTCCCACCTGGGAAACACTGGAGACTATGATGTTAAGAGTTTAAAAGAGGGGGTTGTCCAGTGACTATGGAGTCATTAATGGACAAGTTGATTTGTTTTAGAAAATATTCATAAAAATACATAGATTAAATTGGAGAAATTTTAACTTTTAGACTGTGAATACAAGTCAATCTTCATAAAAATAAGAATCAAGTCAATCAGAAAATTAGTTTGAATCAGAAACAACCTTAAAACATTTTTAAAAAGGTATAATGAAAATTATTAAACATTAATATAGCCAATTAATCTGAAACTATTTACATTTCAGAAAATATATTTCAATATATAAAATGTTAACTTTTAGTCATTCCCTTAATTTTGGTTAATATTTACTTTGCCTATTCATTTTCATTCACTTTTAAATTCAATTAATAGAAAAACAGATTTCAATTTGGAAAGAAACAAAGCTCATCTCATCCAACTTTTAATTTTATAGATGAAGAAACAGAGGCCCAGAAAAGCTAAATGACTTGTCATACAAACAAGTGGTAGAATTGAGATTTTAATCTGCTTACAAAATCGAGCACTGGTTCTTCCAAAAAAATTAATTCAATTCAACAAACATTAAAAAGTATCCACTATGTGTGAGATTCTGGAAATACCAAAACAAAAAACTCCAAAAAGTCTTTGCCTTTGTAGAACTTTCATTATAATAAAGGTTACCTAATATAAACAGACAAATAAATGCCGGCAGACACAAACAACTTAAAGAGATTTGGAAGGATTTCCCATTGGAAGTAGGCACCTCAGCTAAGCTTTAAAGAAATCTAAAGACTCTAAGACACTGAGGTGAGGAAACATTGCATTCTAATCACAGGGAATAGCTGGTCTGAAGGTTCATAAGTAGGAGAAAGAATACTGAGGAAAACATGTAAGCAACTGTCCTGGTTATATGTTTTAAAATTTATAGTAATATGTCTTTCCATATTTCTTTTTTTTAACCCTTACCTTCCCTCTTAAAATCAATACTGTGTATTGGTTCCAAGGCAGAAGAGTGGTAAGGAGTAGGCAATGGGGGTAAGTGACTTGCCCAGGATCACACAGCTAGGAAGTGTGTGAGGCCAGATTTGAACTCAGGACCTTCCATCTCTAGTCCTGGCTCTCAATCCACTGAGCCACCCAGTTGCTCCTGTCTTTCCATGCTTTTTTGTAGTTTTAATACCCATTGAATCAAAATGAATCATTCCAGATGCCCTAGAAAACACTTCCAGCAGACCCTGCTCACTGCCACAAGACAACATCATTTGTGTGGACTATGAACCATCTCATTGCTTATCTTTATTGTCATCCATTAATATTTTATCTGGATTCATTCCTGACTATTGGCATACTACTATACCCTTTTAACCTCCCTAGCATAGTGATACTGAACCTCTGATTACCACAAACAAAAGAAAACACCCCCTCTCTTTTTAGCTCCTGCTGTCTATTCCCTCATTCCCATCCACCTCAAACACACCCAGGCCCCAATGACTCACTCTGTAACTGTGGATCATTTCTCTGGTTCTCTGGTTCTCTGGAACTCCAAAACTTCCCTACATTTTGGATTGCTTTCTCTCATGTTCATTCCATCCTCTGGTACACATCAATACCTAGAATCCCCTCTCCTGCCATTACATTCCATCTTTTCCAGCATTGGTTGTATTTTCTCTTGTATCCTACAGTCCACCAAATAGTCCTTTCTTCTCCATGGCTACTTCCAGATTCTCATTTCACTACCATAACTTAGCAAACTTTCCTCCTATAAAGTTCCAGCTATACAAATTTATCACCAAGTCCAAAACCTGGTGGTTGCTACCATCTATCTCCTCCCAGGATATTTTACATCTCTAAGTGAGTTCAGTGTCTGACTCACAGTCTCTATGTCTTTGTCTCTCTCCACCACAACTCTTCCTCTAATACTAAGGAATGCCAACAATGATGCCTTCTCAAATATTTTAACTTCCCAGTTGCTCAATCCACGTGATACCATATAGCATTTTTCAAACCTTAAGATGCTATATAAATATTAGTCGTTATCATTATAAGTAATAGCAGTATCATCGTGATTATCTTCTACTCCACTTTAAAGAGGGATGAGTATTCTCTTAATCTAACCATCACCCATACCTTTTTTATTTCCACATTTACAATCTCTAAAATTCCTCTATTTCATCATAATCTTTTATCTTTCCATTTCGCCCTAGACCTTATTACTCTTAAATCTGATGTCTTTATCCTCATCCTGATCTTCAGTCTACCTACCCTCCTTTTTTTCTGGGTCAACATCCCTGTTCTGGTTTTCAAAGCCTCAGCTCCCTTGTCCCATTGCAACTTCTGTCTTCCCAATCCCAGCCAATGCCAGAATGGCCCTGGAGAAGTTATACAACACAAGAGAAATCCTTCTATTCCTCATTGATTCTCCATTCACACAGTGACATTCAAACTTCCCTTCTCTTCCCAGGTTCCCAATACCACCTTACTCATCCATTCTCACCAGAGAATTTCTTCTCACATCTTCACAGAAAGGAAAAAAAAATATCAAGGCATTTTGCCATGCCCTCTCTTCTTCTCCCCTTCTTATCTCAAATCTTTTATATCAGAAGGGGCAAATACATAGCGCACAGGTCAAATGTCACCCATGACACTCTCTGGTGTGTGACTTAAACCATATTGAAGTGTAATTAGGATACGAAGTACAGATAATGTTAATCTATTTTTCTAAATCAACATGTAGATTGTAGAAGTCATGTGAGGTCTGCTGGTCCGTGTTTCTATTTGAGTTTGATCCCACTGCTTTTATATTTTCTCTCACTCCCTCCTTTCTAGCCTCCTTGACATCTTCCTCATACCCCACACAAGAGACTGGGTCCTGTGGAAACTTCCACCTCCTAGTCCTGCTATTTTAAGTGGTAACTGTCTCTGCTGGAATATTTTAGGAAAGCTTCAACAATGTTTCCCTTCACTCCTTCGTCTTAGTCAACCTCTTCTAAAACCTCCTTGTTGAAAGCCTCAGTGCCATGCACACATAAATTTTTTTCTGAGTTTCCTTTGTAGGATCTTCATTCATGTCAAGCTCAATAACCACAGGTATCCTCCAAAGCTTGTTCCTAGGTTTCTCTTCTCTTTTCTCTGTACTCTCTTCTTCCTAAGGATCCAATTGTTATCTCTGGAAATCACATCTGTAACTCTCTGGTCTAAGTATTCTGTATAGTATCTCTCTTCGAGCTCTAGTTCCATATAACCATATACCTTTTGAACATTTTAAACTGTATGTCCTATTGATAGTTCTTTTATTTCCTTTTGTTTTTAACATGTCAGTATAATTTTTAATAGTTGTTTTCTGACATTTTGTGATCCATGTTCTCTCCCATCCTCTCACTCCCCTCCCTTCCCTAAAATGGCATGTAATATGATATAGGTTATACATGTGTTATCATAAAATATATATTTCCATGTTCATCATGTTGTGATAGAAAACACTTAACACTTATACTAGAGAAAAAATTCATTGAGGAAATACACTGAAGAATGGTATGTTTCATTCTTCATTCAGATTTGATCAATTCCTTCTAGGATGGTGGATAGCCTTTTTCATCATGAGTCCCTTGGATTTGTCCAGGATCTTTGCTTTGTTGATAAGAATTAAGTCATTTACATTTGATCATCATACATTATTGCTATTATGTATGTACAAAATATGAACAACATTCTCCCGGTTCTACTCATTTCACTTTGAATCACTTCATATAAATCTTTCCAGGGCCATTCCTCAAAATAAAAAACAGTATGTATTTAAAACCCATCAGTAAGTATCATCTGCAATGGGGACAAGTTAGAGGCCTTCCCAGTAAGATTAGAAGTGAAGTAAGGATGTCCATTATCACCTCTATTATTTAATATTGTACTAGAAATGCTAGAGATGGCAATTAGAGAAGAAAGATATTGAAGGGATTAAAGTAGGCAATGAGGAAACTAAACTATCACTCTTTGTAGATGATATGATGGTCTACTTAAAAATCCCCAAAATTCAACTAAAAGCCTAGTGGAAATAATTAACAACTTTAGCAAAGTGGCAGGGTACAAGATAAACCCACATAAATCATCAGCATTTTGATATTTTTCCAACAAAATTTAGCAGCAAGAGTTAGAAGAGAAACTCCATTTAAAATCAGTTTAGACAATATAAAATTTTTAGGAATTTATCTGCCAAGACAAACACAGGAATTATATGAACACAACTACAAAACACTCTTCACACAACTAAAATTAGATCTAAATAACTGGAAAAATATTAATTGCTCATGGGTAGGATGAATTAACAATAAAAATGACAATCCTGCCCAAATTAATCTATTTATTCAGTGTCATACGTATCAAACTACCAAAAAACCTTTTTATAAAATTAGAAAAAATTAAAACAAAGTTCATCTGGAAGAACAAAAAAATCAAGAATATCAAGAGAAATAATGAAAAAAAATGTGAAGGAAGGTGACCTAGCAATACCAGATCTTAAACTGTACTATAAAGCAATAGTCATCAAAACAATATTGTAGTGGTTAAGAGACAGAAAGGAAGATCAGTGGAATAGACTTGCAGTAAAAGACCTCAGCCAGATAGTGTATGATAAACTCGAAGATCCCAGCTTTTGGGACAAGAACTTACTATTTGACAAAAACTGCTGGAAAAATTGGAAAATAGCATGGGGAAAATTAGGTTTAGATCAACATCTTACAACCTATACCAAGACAAATTCAAAATGGGTATATGATTTACATATAAAGAGTTAAATCATAAATAAATTAGGTGAAAATAGAATAGTATGCCTTTCAGATCTGTGAGAAAGGAAGGAATTTAAGACTTAGCAAGAGGATAGAGAACATTACATAATGTAAAATGAATTACTTTGATTATATCAAATTAAAAAGGTTTTGTACAAATAAAAAAAATGCAACCAAAATTAGAAGGAAAGCAAACAAAACAAACAAAAAAATTATAACAAAACTCTCTGACAAAGGTTTAATCTCTCAAATATATAAGGAACTAATTCAAATTTACAAAAAAATCAAGCCATTCCTCAATCAACAAATGGTTAAGGGACATGAATAGGCAGTTTTCACATGATGAAATAAAAAATATCAATAAACACATGAAAAAGTGTTCTAAATCCTTTCTGATTAGAGAAATGCAAATTAAAACAACTCTGAGGTACCACCTCATACCTAGCAGACTGGCCAATATGGCTTCAAAGGAAAGTGATAAATATTGGAGGGGATATGGCAAAATTGGGACACTAATACATTGTTGGTGGAGTTGTGAATTGATCCAACCATTCTGGAGGGCAATTTGGAACTATGCCCAAAGGTCTTTAAAAGACTTCCTGCCCTTTGACTTTGCCATATCACTGCTGGGTTTATACCCCAAAGAGATGATAAGGGAAAAGATTTGTACAAAAATATTCATAGCCACGCTCTTTGTGGTTGCAAAAAAATTGGAAAATGAAGGGGTGTCCATTGATTGGAGAATGGCTGAACAAATTGTGGTATCTGTTGGTGATGGAATACTATTGTGCTCAAAGGAATAATGAACTGGAGGAATTTCATATGAACTGGAAAGACCTCCAGGAATTGATGCAGAGTGAAAGGAGCAGAACCAGGAGAACATTGTAAACAGAGACTGATCATTGTGGCACACTAGCAGCAATGACCCAAGATACTCCAGAGGAACTTAGGAGAAAGAACATAATCCACATCCAGAGAAGAACTGTTGGAGCAGAAATGCAGAAGAAAAACATATGATCAATTTCATAGTTCAGTGGGGATATGAGTGGGGTTTTAATGTTAAAAGATCGATCTACTGCAAATATGACATGGAAATAGGTTCTGAACAATGATACATGTATAACCCAGGGGAATTGCTTATCAGCTCTGGGAGTGAGAAGGGAAGGGGTGGGGGTAGGGGGAACCATGAATCATGGGAAAATATTCTAAATTAAAAAAAATAAATCTTGTCAGGTTTTTCTGTAATCATCTCATCATTTCTTATGGCATGATAATATTCCATTACAATCATATACCACAACTTGTTCAGCCATTCTCCAGTTGTGGACAACCCTTCATTTTTCCACCACAAGAAAAAGCTGTACAATACTTTTGTACAAGTAGATCCTTTCCCCCTCATCTTTCATCTCTTCTGGGTACAGACTTACTAGCGGCCTTCCCCTATTTGGATTCTGGCTTCTTCACTTTTCAAAATGGCAAAATAATATACTCATTACAGTAAATCAATAAGGAGAAAAACCTATAAAGCATGATGTATGGTTTAGTGGTATCCATTTCTATTTGAGTTTGACACCACTGGTTTAGAATATATTCTGATTTAAATTCCTTCTAATTCTAAATTTTTGTGACACTATGTTTTCTCACAGAATTTGCTGATAAAGTAACTTACAAAAGTGATTTCAAAGCATAGGATATATTCATGGGCATGCTATTTTGTCACTGGGAAATCCAAAGCACAAACATTTTCTTAAGATTACCTACTAAATAATACCTAGCATCTGTATAGCACTATAGGGTTTGTAAGGCATTTTTTTACAAGCATTATCTCCTTCACAGCAACTCCTAAAATCAATGGTGTGTGCTTTTTGTGCTCTAGTGCCACTTGTTCCCTTTATTGTTGCTCACACAAGACATTTCATCTCCTGACTCCAGATATTTCCACTGGCTATTCCCCATGTGTAGGAGACTTTTCCTCCTCATCTCTGCCTCCTGGCTTCCCTCATTTCCTTCAAGTCCTAGCTAAAATCCCATTTGCCATGAAGTCTTTCCTTATCCTCGCTACTGCTAGTGTCATCCCTTTATTGATTATCTACAATTTATCTGTACAGATCTTGTTTCTACGTAGTAGGTTTTTTTCACTGCTCCCTCATTAGACTTTGAGCTTCTTGAGGTTAGGAATTATCTTTGGCCTGTCTTTGTAACCAGAGTGCCTAGCACAGAGTTGGTCCTTAATAAATACTTATCACTTAATTGACCAGCAAAGTAAAGAACACAAGTCAGTACATTCCTTGTTCCACTGAAATTCACTTTTCTCTTTAAAAACATTTAAAACTTACTATTTGCTTCAGTGGATATGTATCCTTCAACATAAACCCTCAGAACTCCACTTTCTATCCCTATATAAGATGTTCACATTTACCTGACTCCAGAGTTCTAGGAATATTCTATTTTTTTTTAAATTTTAGGGTGTTGCTTGTATCCTATTGGAAAATACTTTTAGTTCCCTTTTTGGGGTCAAGGAGCTCTTTTAAGAAACTTTTTTTTAAAAAAAGGATATGAGAGTTACCATCTTTTATTCCTGCCCCTTTCCTCTCTTTAATATACATCTTGAAGGTCTTAACCATCTATAAAAAATCTTCCAAATGACTTAGTGAGTAAAATGATTTCTACTCCAGCAAAACGGCACATTTATCTTCTGAGATGAGTCATTCAGTAAGGGGACTTAATTATTACATTCCTAGATTCAGTATGTAATTCTAGCTACATTTCCATCAGATTTACTGGTTATGACACCTAAGGCATTAAATCAAAATAACTAAGAAAGTAGTAACACCTAATATTAAGAGAACCCACTCATGCTCCTTACTCTCATATTCATTTCTTTACAATTTGCTTCCTTATGTCTTGACTGATTTAACTGAAAAGCATTATTTTTGTAATCCACAGAAATCCTTGGTGAATGGATTGCTGCCAAGAATTATTTTCTGTAACTAAAACTATTTTTGGCAGCCTTAAAAGTTGGAAAACAACTTCATCACATGCACATTGTAAAGCTGACAGGAAACTTCTATGTATAATTTTAGTTCTTATACATTGTTCCATAAGGTGTAGAAGTGAGGCTGGTCAGATACAAGACAACAGCCCAGGTACACATGGTTCCTAACTCATGAAAGAAGGCTGGGAAAAGGGCACTGCTCTTGTCGTGGCTCTTACTTTTGTAATGCCTGGAAACTCGCATGTTTATATGCCTGCAAAATTGTGGAAAATTACTGCTTGACAAGGCTTAACTTAGGCAGGGTCTCTTGGGATCTCAGGCCAGAACCCTGTTTTTAGATCTGGCTCTTTTTAGTGGATGGGGGAAGGAATTGAGAAGTTGTTCTACTGACAGAGAAGGAATATGGGGAAGGAAAACTAGTATCTTTGTTAATCATAGGATTATAGATTTAGGGTTGGAAGAGACCTTAGAAAATATCCAGTACATCTCCCTCCTTTTACAGATGAGTAAACTGAGATTCAGAGAAATTAAATGACTTACCCAAAGTTAAGCAGACAGTAAGTAGAAGAGTACTTGAATCAAGATCTCTGACTCCAATGTCAATGCTCTTTCCATGGCATCACACTGTCTCCCAAAACCCTTTGTTTTAGTTCCTTCTGTCCTTCCTTTTCTAATGACTAATTCAGAGTTAATTTACTTAAACATTTATTGAGTGTCTAGTATATGGATGGCATTGGATATAAAGGATGAGAACACAGTTTTTATCCTCAAGGAGCTTACGATCTAGTAGTGGTGCAGAGACACATTCGCAAGTAACCAAACTTCAGTTTAGAATATAAGAACATAATAAGATGAAAACAGAATGACATGAGACATTTTAGAGGACAATCAGGAATGGCTTAACCTAGGAAACAGTGCCTGAATTGTAGTACTTGAGAGAAGTGAAATATTTTGACATAAGAATGAGGAAAATCAATATTGATTTGTATTATTTATTAATAATATTTCTATGTGAAATAATTTTCCTTATCCTCCCAAGACAGGCTGAAACAGCCTGCTTCCAAGCTAAGGTTGCTTTCCCAGCTCCCCAAGCTATCAAAAAAAATTGACACTTTCTGTTTTTTGATAAGCTCTTGGAAGGATTAAAAGTAAGGATGATCAGGGGTTCGCGAGCCCCCCGCCCCCCTCCCTTCTTCTCTCCCGCAGCATAGGTGCCTGCTCCACTATGGGAGCCACCGTCCTCCCAGTAGCCGCGGTGTCTTCCTGCTCCTCCTTTTCCTCCTCCTCTTTCTCCTCCTCCTCAGTGCCCCAGTAAGGCCACTCCCGCACCACACACGATCTTCAATCAGAGGTTGTCCTCAAAAAACTGTTTCTCAAGATTTTTGGAATATTCTGCTAGAAACATTCTCTCCTTGTATTTATCTCTATGCTTCACCTCAAACAATCCTTTTAAAGACTTTAATTCTTCTTTTGGACCATGTGGTAACATCTTGCTTCACTTCTGTGCTTTCTGAGGAAGCCACAATTTTCTGATTCAACAGACTAGAAAACCAAGACTTACTGACTTACCTGACATCAGTACAGTGAGTTTCATGGAGGTGAGAGTTAGACCTGAAGACTTCTGAATTCTGGTTCCATGTTTTAATTGGTACGAATCAAATGACAAAATATTGATGTTTGTCATTTGGGTGACATTTTACAAAAAGTTAGTTTTGGAACTTGATGGGTGACAACCCTCTTCACCCAAAAGATAATTTTAAAATGGCTGAACTATTTATGGAGTGTGAAGAAGAAGAGCTGGAACCATAGCAGAAGAAAGTAAAAGAAGTTGAGGAGGAGGAGGATGATGATGATGATGATGATGATGATGATGATGATGATGAGCCAATTTTTGTTGGGGAGATTGCAAGTTCAAAACCAGCCATTTCAAATATTTTGAACAGAGTAGACCCCAGCTCATCAACAAGAGGAATACAGAATGGTGCCACCAATAGAGGTGCTGTAGCTTCATTCAAGCCAAGCAGTCAACACTACATGACTCCAACATCCAATCCTATGGCAACTTCACCAGTTTTTCAATCTCTATCAAGATCTACAGGTCAGATAGTGAGCTCACCACAAGTTGTACCTAATAATTCTTCAGGGTTACTGTTTGACTTGAGACAAAACGCAGGAATACCTCAGTACCAGGGTGGACCAACGCACACTTTAACAGGTCTAAATGAAAGTTCCTTTGTAACAAAACGTCTCTCTACTTCTGAAGTAAACAGTGTTGCTTCAAAGAAATCCAAGTCCAGTGAAGGTATTGCTGGAACTCATCCCTCATCCCCATTCTCTTCAGTAAAGTCGCCATCACAGAGTACACTTTCAAAAGGTACAATTACTTCTGCTAAAAATGGATGACCTTTCCCAAGAGCATGTCCAAAGTGTAACATTCATTTTAATCTGTTGGACCCTTTAAAAAATCACATGAAGTATTGTTGTCCAGAAAGGGTAAACAACTTCTTTTGGGGATCTAATAAAACAGAATATTCAAGTGCAACAAGTAAAAATAAAATTGCTGATGCTGATAAAGGAAAATTGATCATGTTAGTTAATGACTTTTATTATGGGAAACATGAAGGAGATAATCTACAAGAACAGAAGACTCATACAACCTTTAAATGCTTCAGTTGCCTGAAAGTACTTAAAAATAATATTAGGTTTATGAACCACATGAAACACCATTTGGAACTTGAGAAACAGAGCAGTGAAAGCTGGGAAAACCACACGACTTGCCAACATTGCTATCGTCAATTTCCCACACCTTTCCAGCTGCAATGTCACATTGAAAGTACACATACCCCCCATGAGTTTTCTACTATTTGTAAAATCTGTGAGTTATCATTTGAAACAGAGCAAGTTCTTTTACAACATATGAAGGACAATCATAAACCTGGTGAAATGCCATATTTTTGTCAGGTGTGTAATTATAGATCATCATCATTTTCTGATGTGGAAACACATTTTAGAACTTCCCATGAAAATACGAAGAATTTGCTTTGTCCATTTTGCCTCAAAGTTATTAAACTTGCAACACCATACATGCATCATTATATGAAACATCAGAAAAAAGGAATATATCGCTGTACAAAGTGCCGACTTCAATTTTTGACTTGCAAAGAGAAAATGGATCATAAGACTCAACATCGAACCTTTAAAAAACCCAAACAATTGGAAGGATTGCCTCCTGGAACAAAAGTTACTATCCGAGCTTCAGTTGGACCTCTTCAGGCAGGAGCATCAACTGCACCTTCTATTAGTGCAAGCACATCTACCCTTCAGCTATCTCCTCCACGGACTAAAAATACAACTGCAAAAAATACTACTGCAAAAAACACCACTGCAAAAAGTACCACTGCAAAAAATAGTACACGAACTACTGCAACAAAATCCAAATCCAAACCGAAAACATCTCATGGGCAAAATAAGCCAGGCCCTAAGGGCACAAAGAGAAATAAAGTTAATACAGCATTGAGGAATTTAAGGTTTCGTCGGGGAGTTCACAAGTGCATTGAGTGTTATTCGGAAATAAAAGATTTTGCAAACCATTTTCCTACATATGTCCACTGTAGTTTATGCAGATACAACACTAGCTGTAGTAAAGCCTATGTAAATCACATGATGAGCTTTCACAGTGCTCGTGCAAGTAAAAGGTTTTGCATTTTTAAGAAGCATTCGGAAGACTTGAGGGGCATTACTGTAGTGTGCCTTAATTGTGATTTCCTAACTGATGTTTCTGGTATAGATAATATGGCCACACATTTAAGTGAAAGTGACACTCACACATGCCAAATTATCAAAGAAAATACACCTGTTTCCATCTCAATTTCTGAACAATATACAGAGTTAAAGAATGAAATAATCGTTATGGAAAAAGAAGCTACACCTGAGCATAATAGTATTCCATCACGAGCATGTACCACAATTTGTTCAGCCATTCCTCAATTGATGGACATCCCCTCAATTTCCAATTCTTTGCCACTACAAAAAGAGCTGCTATTAACATTTTCGTACAGAAAAATTCAAGACCTAATATGTCTGAAGGAAAAACAGAAACATCAACTTCTGAAAGGTAAATATAAGGAACAGCTGCATCTCTTGAAATTCAAGTACATAAAATAACACTTGGGCTGTGTTATTTCACAGAAAACAAGAAAATGCTTCTTCAGAGAAAGCCAAAAAAGAATGTGATGTAAATTCATGTAAAGGCTCATCAGCAATAAAGAATGAAGAAAGTACAGCCATTTTAAATATGAAAAATGACCCCAACCTAGTAGCCCAGGATAGGGGCTCAAAGAAATCCTTCAGTTCTGTTTCAGATAATAGTGATGTCGAAGAGGTAATGGAAAAACAACAAAAAAACATTGATAGCAAAACTGAATTGAAGATGTGCCAAAGTTCAGAGAATGCAATTTTAAATGCTCAGACTAACAGCTCCAATGAAGCTAAGCCTTCTTCACGGAATACTAAAAATTTGAAATTAACATCAAATGATGTAATCTTTGAGCAATTTTTGAGAAAAAGAGATGAACCTGAATCTATTAGTTCTGATGTTAGTGAGCAAGGCAGTATTCATTTGGAACCTTTGACTCCATCAGAGGTGCTTGAGCACGAAGCCACCGAGATTCTTCAGAAAGGTAGCCTTGAACCTTCAGCTGAGGAAGCTGGAGTAGTTTCTGAGCAAACAGATGACATTTCTAGAGGAAACAGTCCTAGTACAACAGAGACAACTGTAGACCTGACAGATGGAAAGGAAGCAAGTTGAAATCAGCCATTCATTCTAAGTTTTAGTTTAAAAAATAATAATAATGGTAAAGAACATCTTGGACCAATCCTACTAAATGACACTTTTGGAAATAGAAAAATGTAAGGATAAGTGACACATACATTGTACATGTGTGTTAAGCCTATTATTAAAGTAGTCAATTTCCCAATCATAGCACAATTAAACATAAGTATCTAAAAAAAAAAGTAAGAATGATCAGCCATGATGAACTCTGACTTATTTGAAAGTAAATTGGGGGGAATTGGGGATGGGGGGTGGGGCAAGCAGAGTAGCTACCTGACTGGGGAAGGGGCATGCTAATATCTCCCTTATTTAGATAAAGATCTTCTTCCTCTGGGAAAAAGTAATGAGGAAAAAGCTGAGATCTCAAAGTCTACCTACTCATCAACTATTCACCAACCAGAGATGTCCTGGGCTGTCTTAAGGAGAGACTGAATAATGAACTCCTAAATGATATAAGTAGACATTGATTTTTGAGAGGATCAAAAATCACAGATTTATTGATTAAATACTAATCTAATCAATAGATTGATATTCTTATCCAAAAAAACAATCTCTTGAAAATCTTAATCATTAAAGAACACATGGTAAGACTGATTGAAACATAGAGGATGGCCTCAGCAAAGTTGCCACAGCCAGAGAAGGAAGGAATAGCTCCAGGATCTTTAGAATTGCAAGTAATGTAGTTTATCTGAAATGCAGAACACAAAGGGGAAAAGAATGAAATAATATGATGTATTTTGAAGCTTAGCGTGTAGGGAGCCTTGGATTCAAGGTTAAAGCTTCTTGTATCTCAGAAGGCAATGGAGAGGAAATGATAGCATCTGAGTAGGGAAGGATTATATGAGGGAGACCTATGCCTTGCTGTTATTTTAGCAGCTGTGTGGAAGATGGATTGTTGAAAAGAGGAATTGAAGATAAGGAGATCAGGGAAGAGGGCTAAAACAAAGGGGGTGACCATATGCAGGAGATGGATGCAAGAGATATTTTGTAAGGAAAAGTGATAGAAGTTGCCAAGAGATTTGGGCATGAGGGTTTAATGTCAAAAGCAGAATCAAAAGTTACTCTGAGCATTCAGATTTTGAAAATAAGAAATGCTATTTAAAAAGACAGGAAAGTTAAGAAGTACAAGTTGTAGTGGTTAAGATGACTGAACACACTTTTGGACATATTTAAATTATTAGAATATCCAAATGGAAATATTCAGCATGCAAATGTAAATAGAGTCTTAGAGCTCATAAAGAGGTGACATTTGGGGGAGAATATGTAGAAGAAACAACTATAAAAAAATGAAAGTGAGCTACTAAAGATCAAAGACAGAATCCTGGAACATTCTCATACTATTCAATTCCACCTCTAGAATACATTATTTGGTCTTTGATAAACTTTATTGGCTAACAGGATCTACAATCCTTTGGTGTTTGTTGAAAATGAAGGAATTATTCTTAGAAAATAAAAGCTAGAAGGGACAGAGAAGAAAAAGGAAAGGTACTCTATTAGTACCCAAAAGGAAAGTGAAAGATATCTGTAGAAAGGCACAGAGATCCCAAAGAAGTTAAAGAAAACAGAGATGGAAAAGGAAGGCACAAAAATAAAGTCTCTCAGAGACAAATATTCTTCCCCCAAATATTTTTCATTTTTGAAAAATTCTTAAAGTTTGGAATAATTTCACAAAATAAATAATTCCCAAAAATAAAATACATTTTAAAATGAAACTTTGCAAGACCATGGATACCATTTTCAGTTCTGAAAGAATGGCAACTTTTGGAAATGGACTTTATTACTGCACACTTTCATGTTGCATATCTATCTCCTCAAAGAACCAGGAGTAGACTGCTAGAGACAACACAAGAGAAATAAGACATGCCTTGTGCCTTGAATCATTTGCTTATATCTCCTGCATTCTTCTAAGGTCGGGTAAAGAACAACACTAACTGTGTAACTCCTGGTAAACATGGTAATTTGCCAGACTGAGTCAAGAAGGTGACTCCACCTTGCAAAGTCCTCCCAAGGTTCACCCAAATAGCCTGTAGACTACAAGTAGAGAGAACAAAGTCATTTCACCCTTTCCCAGTTTCCCTTACAATGCTAGAGAAATCCATTAGAAACATGAACTTTCTGTACTTGTATTTGTGCAATTAACTGCATCATTCAATGTTCTCCTTGCTGAGAAAACTGGAATTAAGGGGACCTTGCTTCTAAAGATCTATTCTAATGATGAAGTCACAGTTTCCCTTGATGCTCATTTATATAATTCTCCAGGAAGTAATTAATTGTCTCCCAACAGCCAGGGGTATAGCAGTGACTTTCTACCTCTTCTGCAGGTGGGACACCAAAAAAAAAAGTAAGATCCTAACCTAAAAGGGAGCCACGGGGAACGGTACTACAAATCCTCATGCAAACCAGAGCTCACAGTTGAGAGTTTCAGACATTAAGGAGAGACTAATCCATTAGGTTTCTGAGGAATTAGTGTGGGTTCCTCCCATTTCAAGGATTTTTTGGTTAGCACCAGAGTAAGCTTCCAAATATAGCTCTGTGTTTTCCATGCTCTCCCAAATCTATGAAACCCTAGATCAAGACCTCACCCAGACACCTCCTAAACTTTACACTTGTAGCACTTCAGACCTCTGCATGTCTTCTCTATCCCCACCAAATGCCTCATCTCTCCATCTCTACATAGAGCTTCTCTTCCCAACAAAATAGCAGATACTGGTTTGACCTGGCCACTGTCCATGGACATGGCCTCTGCCATTAACCCTGTATGAGCCAAAGCACACAACAGCTTTAGGCTTATGGAGAATCAATACTCCTTCAAGAAGAAATGGAGTATACTTGATTTGAGGGTGTTGGAGATTGCTAGAATTCATAAAAGATGGGATAGAAAATGTACCTCCAATGATAACATAATATAGTAACAATTTTTAAAAGCAGCCAGTTAGCATCTGTTGAGAACAAAGGAGGGGCAGAAAAGGTATGTTTGATAGACTAAGGTCAGATCAACTCATTTTGTTTAAAAGGCTAAATGAAGTATCCATTTACAGCTTCATGGCTTTTATTGGGAAAGTGGAATGCTGATGTTTATTTTTATGCTTCCAATATTTATGCTCAGACAATTTGACAGATTTTATTTAACACTTGGCAAGTTCTAACTTGCATATGACAAGCTAATGGTCTAGGAGTGGCTAAAGCTGTAGGAAAGGCTTTCCAAGGATTAGTTTCCTTTTAACACTTCCACCCCAACATGACAATAACTGGCATACAAATTCATTTAGTAAATTCAACAACATGACAGCCCAAACAAACCAAATAAGAAAGTTTCTGAACAGTGGGCAGAAAGTCAGGACCAACATGTGATGGCCTCAGTGTCAGCTGTTCCTCTTCTAACAATTCACTCTTCCCATGTCTTAAAGTCTATGGGAATCTGTCAAGCTATGAGAATCTTACCTCCTTTGAAGTCTGACTAGTTTTGTATTCTATCCCACTGAGTCTATCGAACCCTGCTGGAGTTATACTAATGAAAGACCAGCCAGAGCAAACAGTCTATTTCTCCTGTTATTTATAGCTGCTTGTCATTCAGGTTAGAACTGAGCCTAAGTTTGTCAGGGATTCTTAGTTGATTCCAGGTGCTTTTTGCCTTGTCTATAACAGATCTGTTGTAAAGCTGGGAGATTATTAGGATTGCTCAAAGTCATACAGAATAATCATATGGGACTAGATTTTAATGATATGGTATTTTGTTGGTTTCCCCCTCCTTCCTAAAATGAGATTCCCAATGCCTCTATCCAAATGTTCATTAAAGGAACATTTCTTTGTTTCTTTCTTTCTTATAAAATTCTTACTTTCTGTCAGTAACAATTCTAAGACAGAAGGGCAAGGGCTAAGCAAACAAGGTTAAATGACTTACCCATGGTCACACAACTAGCAAGTATCTGAGCTTAGATTTGAACCTCAGTCCTCCTGACTCCAGACCTAGAACTCTATCTACTGTGCCACCTCGTTGACCCAAAGGGGCAGTTCTTACTTCTCTACAAATTGATGTCAAACTCCTGAAAAGTATCCTCTTGATCATTCATTCCTCTTGGCAAATCCATGCAAAAGAAAAGAATGATGTAGTAAAAAGAACCCTGAACATAACATCAGAATCCTTGTTCTGGAGTCCTCATTTGGTCACTTGTAGCTGTGTGACTTTGAGAAAGTTATGTCCCTTTCCTGGTCCTTATATTTCTCCTCTGTAAGTTGGGGAAGGGGTACAGTTATAGTATTTATACTGTCTCACATGGATGATGTGAGCAAACTTATTTTTTAATGCTCCAAATGTCACATACATGTTTTGTTTTACTTTTTAGCTTTTTAGCTTATTATTTATTTTAATGTTCATTTCTTTTTAAATTTTGAGTTCCAAATTCTCTCCCTCCCACAACTTCCCTCACCCACTGAGAAGGCAGGCAATATGATATAAATTATACATGTAAAATCATACAAGACATATTTCCATATTAGCCATATTTCCAAAAAAAGCAAGAAAAATAAAGTGAGAAAATTATATTTCAATTTGCACAAAAAGTTCATCAATCCTCTCTCTGGCAGTGTATAGCATTTTTTAAACACGAATCCCTTTGATCATTGTATGGATCGAAGTAAATAAGTCTTTCACACTTGATCATCATTATAGCATTGCTATTACTGTGCATAATGATTTCCCAGTTCCTGCATTTCACTTTGCATCAGTTCATAAAGGTCTTGCCATGTTCTCTGTGAAATGCACCCCCTGTCATTTCTTATACCAAAATAGTACTCCATCAGAAACATATGTTACAATTGTTCAGCCATTCCTCAAATGGACATCCACTTGATTTTCAACTCTGTGCCACAAAAAAACTGTTATGGATATTTTATGCATATCAGTTCTTTTTTCATTTCTTTTTTATTTCTTTGAGAAACACAGCCTAGTATTGGTATAGCTGGGTCAAAGGCAACTAGCCCTTCGAAACTAGTTGCATGTTGTTCTCTACAATGGTTGGATCAGTTCACTCCTCCACTAAAATGTCATTATTTACCTTTTTTTCTTCATTCTCTCCAGAATTTGTCATTTCTGACAGATGTGACATGGTGTCTCAGAGTTGTTTTGATTTGCATTTCTTTAACCAATAGTGATTTAGAGCATTTTTCGTAAGACTCCAAAGTCACCTTTAATTTTTTCTTTAGAAAATTGCCTGTTTATATTCTTTGATCATTAATCAATTGGGGAATGACATATTTTTATAAATTTGGCTTGGTTCTATATTTAGTATACATTTAAGAAATGAAGCCTTTATCAGAAAAACTTGCTCTATTTTTTTATATTACTTCATTGTCTGTGGTACTTTTTTAAAAAGCAAAATGTAGTTTTCCTGATTATCTCTCTTCATTAAGTCTATTTTTGCTTTTATTTTTCTCTGAGATAATGATAGCTATACCTGCTTTTCTTATTTCAACTGAAGCATGTTCTGCTCAAGCCCTTCATTTAAACTCTCTCTATGTTTGTTTCAAGTATGTCTCTTGTAAACAGCATATTGTTGGATTCTGGTTTCTAATCCATTCTGCCTTCTGCATTGATTTCAAGGTTTAGTTCATGTCATTCACATTCAGTTATGATTGCTATGTTTCCCTCTATCCTATTTTCTTCTGTTTCTTCTTCTTTCTCTCTTTTTATCCTGTCTCTCTTCCAAAGGCTATTGGTTTCTAATCATTGCCCCCACTTAATACTCTCTCCTTTTTACCATCCTATCATCTTTCTCTTATTTATTTCCTCTCCTACTTCCCTGTTAGTCAAGTATATATACAAAACTAGGTGTATATATATATATACACATATATATATATAAAATATATAATCTTCCTTCTTCAAAACAACTCTGATGAGAGTGAGGTTCAAGTACCTTCCACCTCCAACCACTTTCCCCTCCATTATAAAAAACTTTTCCTTATGTGTCTCTTTTACATATGTGAGAAAAAATGTCCACATTCTACCTTTTCCTTTCCCAATTTCTACTAACACATCCCTCTTTCTCATTCCTTCTTTCTTGGAGATCATTCCAACATAATGTAATGTACAACTATACCCATTGTCTATGTAAATTCTTTTTTAACTGCCCCAATAAAAATAAAGTTCTTAAGAGTTATGATTATCTTCCCATATAGGAATATAAACATTTTAGTATTATTGAGTCTCTTACAATTTCTCTTTAATGTTTACTTTTTTGTGCTCCTTTTGAGTCTTATATTTGAAAGCCAAATTTTTTATTCACTTTTGGTCTTTTCATCAGGAATGTGTGAAAGTCCTCTACTTCATTAAATATCCTTTTTTTTTCCAAGACAGAGTGAGGTCACTAGCAATTGCAGCTGCAGGAGAGTGGGGAACCTAGTCACAGTATCAGGGGAAGGAGGAGTACTAGCACTAGTGGCTACAGGGGAATAAAATCTCTTCCTGTGTAAAGATCAAAGCACAGACCAGGAGAGTATTGACCACAATTTTCCTTAGATCATAGAACTTTGGAAGCACTAAAAAACTATAGAAATTCAGAGATAGCTCTGAAAACAGCAGCAAGAAAGGCCTGGTATTTGGAACAGTTCTCCTTTCACCCCAGGTGCAACGTTCAACTTTAACATAAAGTTTTAAAAGTCAAGAAATAGCCTATAAAAATAAGTAAACAAAAAATAATCTAGGAATAACAAATTACTATGGTGCCAGAGAAGATTTCAAGGCACAAAACTAGAAGAAGGCAGTGATGTCAAAGCAACAAAAAGCAATGCTTCAAAGTAAAAAATGTGAGTTGGACCCAAGGCCAGGAAAAATCCTGGAAAAAACTAAAAAAAAAGGATTTTAAAAATCATTATAAGAGTAGTAAAGGAAAAAATTAGGAAAAGAAAGGAGAGTGGTGAAAGAAAATTATGAAAAGAGAGTTAATAATTTGGTAAAAAAGGTAAAAAAAATACTGAAGAAAATATCACTTTAAAAAACAGAATTAGCCAAATGATAAAAAGAGGCATGAAAATTCAATGGGGAAAAGAACTTCTTTGAATTTGGCCAAATGGAAAAAAAAGAATTCAAAAGATCATTGGAGAAAATAATTCCATAAAATCTGAATTGGGCAAGAGAAAGCTAATTACTCCTCAAGATCTCAATAGACAATAAAACAAAATGAAAAAATTTTAAGAAAAAAATATGAAATATTTCATTGGAAAAACAATTAACTTGGAAAAATACATCTAGGAGAGATAATTTAAGAATTATTGGATTACCTGGATTCATAATCAAAAAAAGAAACTAGTCTTCATATTTCAGGAAATTATTTGGAACTTCACTGACATTCTAGAACCAGAGAATAAAATGGAAATTGAAAATCCATCAATCATCTCCTAAAAGAGATCCCAAACTGAAAACATTTAGGAATAGTATTTCCAAATTTCAGAGCTCCCAGGTCAAGGAGAAAATATTTCAAGTATCCAGAAACAATTGAAATATTTTAGAGCCACAATAAGGATCACACAAGATTTAGCAATTTCTTTATTAAAGGAATAGAGAGCTTTGAATATGATATTCTAGAAGCTAAGGAGCTAGGATTACAACCAAGTATAACTTATCTAGCAAAATTGAGTATAATTCTTCGGGGGGCCGAGAACTGGACATTAAAGAAAATTTTAAATTTGTTTCTTTTTACGTTATTTTAAATGTGACTGATGAAAATTTGGAACTACTCTTAAAAGGCTATAAAACTGTGCATATACCTGCAATACGTAAGTCTGTACCCCCAAGAGACCAAGGAAAAAGGAATAGGACCAATATGAACAAAATATTTGTAGCAGTTCTTCTTGTTTTGACAAAGAATTGGAAAGTGAGGGAATGCCCATCGACTGGGGAATGGCTGAACACATTGTAGTTTATTATTATTATTATGGAATACTATTTTTGCTATAAGAATGACAAACAGGATATTTTTAGAAAAACCTGGCAAGATTTACAGGAACAGATGCAAAAAGAAATGAAGTGGGAGAACATTGTATATAGTAATATTGTATGATACATGTATAACCCACTGGAATTGCCCATTAGCTCAGAGAGGGGGGAGGGAATAGGTGAGGAAAAGAACATGAATCATATAACCATAAATTAATTTTAAGTCATATTGTAAGAAAAATAACTGTGAATCTAGTCTCAGCAACATGATGACAAAAAAAAAAAAAACCTGAAGGATTTATGATGAAAAATACATCTCTAGAGAAAGAACTAATGGAGTCTAAATGCTAATGAAAGCACTTTTTAAGAACTTAATTAGGTTTTTTTGCTCTGCATTTTCTTTTTTGACATGGATAGTATGGAAATGTTTTAAATGATAGCATGTGTTTAATCTATCTCAAAATGCTTGCCTTCTCAATGGGGGGAAGGGAAGGAAGGCAAAAATTTGGAACACAAAACTGAAAAATGTTTAACATTTTTTTTTGTATGTGAAGAGAAAAGATCAAATTAAAATTAAATGGGAAAACACTGAATTATTTTCTTCAATGAATTTTTGTATTGCCTTTTCCATTTGACCTATTTTGCTTTTTAAGAAGTTCTTCTCTTTAGTGAATTTTTGTGTCTTTTGCCATTATAGGCCAATTCTGGTTTTTTAGATGATATTTTCTTTAGTATTTTTTGTTCCTCCTTGACTAAGATGTTAATTCCCCTCTCTCTTTCTTTCAACCCTTACTTTCCATTTCAGAACCAGTACTATGTGTTGGTTCTAAGGCAGAAGAGCAGTAAGGACTAGGCAGTGGGATGTAGGAAGTATCTGAGGCCAGATTGGAACTTAGGACCTCCTGTCTGCAAGCATTGTTCTCTATCTACTAGCCACCTAGTTGCCCCCTGTTAATTCTCTTTTCACAATTTCCTTGCATGACTCTCATTTCTTCTCCCAATTTTTTCTCTACCTCCTGTCTCTTTATTCAACTCTTCTAGGAATTCTTGTTTAGCTTCGGTCCAAATCACATTTTTCTTTGAGGCTTTGTTTGTAGTTTTTTCACATGGTTGTCTTCTTCCAATTTTATATCCTGGTAGTCTCTGCCTCCATAATAGCTCTTAATCATCAAACTTTTTTTTTGTTGTTTGCTCATTTTTCTAGCCCATTTTTTTTACTTTGAACTTTATGATAAATTTGGGGTTCTGTTCACCCAGAGAGGGGAGGCTCTGACCCAATCTTTGGGCTTTTATGTGCTGTTGTTTTTGAAGCTAGTTCTGAATTGGGCTGCTGAAAGTTTTTCAGTCTTACCAAGGGAGAACGAGCCTAGTGGTCATTGCTTTCCTGTTCTGCCCTCTGTCTTTACCCAGAAAGGGCCCCTTGTCCCCTGTAGCTGCATGAGCTAGTCATCCTCTTTGCCTTGGAATTGCAGGCAGGGCTCCTGCTCCCTTGTGAGCGACTACCAGCATTCCTCTCACCCTGGAATTGTAGCCAGGATGTCTCTAGGCTGAGAACACCCACAGTTGCTGTGGTGGCCACTGCTCTTGTCCACATGTGGTCTCTGGACAGACCTCTATCCTGGTGTCAAAGATGTCTCTTGCCAACCTCCTAAGTCTCTCTTAGGCTGTAAAAATATCATGCCCTGACCTTCTTTAGGCTCTGGTACTCTGAAACTTGATTTGGAGGAGAACGTTGAAGGTTCAGGCGAGTTGCTCTAACCTACCACTTTAGCTCCCTGCTCTATATGTCATATACACATGATATTATTTAGAACTACAAAGCTCATCTACTCAACCCCTTTGTTTTACAGATGAGAAAACTGAGTCTGGGAGAGATTACACCATTTGATAAAGGTCACGATGTTAGGTAGTAGAACATCCAGAATTTAAATTGAGATTCTGTTAATTACAAATCCAAAGTTCCTTTCATTATATCATGTCTCTCCTCCTAAGAAGAGTAAAGTATTTTGTAGCTACCCAGTAAACGGCAGTTGTTCATAATAACAACAAACTGGTACACTAAGAAAGGAAGGGATTTTAATTAGCAGCATAGTCAGGAGGTAGAATATCAGCCTCTATGACCAGTTTTCCCACATTAGTCCTACTAAAGGAATAGGTTCCATATGGTTTTAGAAGTTAAATTTATTTTTATTATTGCTTCACTAAGTCCTCATGAAAGGCTGGCTATATTCCTTGACAGAAGGTAGAGTTCCATAAATCTCATGTTTTCTTTTGATGGTTCCTGAATGACTTCATCTTAGTTACAAGATAAAAATCAATGTTGTTTGGGAGAAGAACGTTGCTCTCTCTGAAGGACACATATGGTTTAGCTTCTGTGTCTGTGTCTGTGTGCACATATATATCTAGGGTATCAAAATCAATTCCAAAACTGGGTTTTTAGGAATGAATGTCAGCCTTTGAGAAGAAAATTAAATATGTGGCAATCTTATTAGTCTTAGTGTAGGGAATCAGAAAAATAGATACAGAAAGTATTCATTGAACGCAAAAGGTATAAGAGGTGGAGGAACCAGCAAGATGGGAGAATAAGATGTAGTACCTTACAAAATAAACACACTGAATTTGCAGACCCAGGACATTGTGGGGTTTTTTTTGTATCCATGAATGCTACCTATAGTGTCCAACTTCCCTTCCTCTACCCCTAATTTCTGCCTGCAATAAATCTTTTATTGATTATTCTGCATCACTCAATTGGACATGTCTTATCTCTGAGTTGGCATCCTACATTCAGAAACAGTACCAAAATCAACTCGCAAAACTAATAGAGATAAACAACATTAATTAGTATAAAAAACTAACAAATTGAAAACAATATAGAATAGTAAGAGATAACTCTTTCAGATTCTTAATGCTGATAAAAAGTGGGGGGAGGAGCCCCCTAGGTCTTTCCATTTATTCTGTAGTTGCTCCTCCACTTATTATTTCCCTTTTGAAATGAAGAACCACTCCAATTTTCCATTTTGAATCCTGTACTTGTCACCAAGTACCTAATAAATGCTCATTCATTCATTCATTCATTCATTCTTATGCCCACTCCTTCCATTCTGTGCCTTGGTAATCCTCTATAGCTGGCTTAATACTAGGAAGCAGACAGTCAATTCCTGTTCTAAAATACAGAAATACATACATATATTGAATAAATGTACATACACACATATAAATACACATGCATATGTGTGCATACGTATACACACACACACACATATATATATGTATATATATATATATATATATTTTTTTTTTTTAATCTGAAAATGGCATTAATTCTTTCAGGCCACTAGAGTATAACTCTGCAAATTGCTGTTGCTTTCAAAAACATCTTACAAATTCGAATCACTCAGGGAGTAGGAGTATAATCATTGAGTGACAGAGAAGTGATTAAAAACAATTTGCTTTTTATTCAGCTATGTTATAAATCACCTAATTTTAAAGAACGAACTGTAGCTAATGTCAATATCTAATACCTTATAGCCATATAACTGGCTAACCCTTATTCTAACACGTTCACAGTCAGAAAGCAATTATGTGTTTATCTAGTTTATGGTAACACTAACATGTGCCTAATTTCTTAATTAGTGATTTCATCCCTTTATTTTTCTAATGGTCTTATTCAATGTTTTTAACATAGTAAATTCCATACTTTACTTTACATACATTTTATTCTTGAATAAATGACTCGTACTTAACAGATTCTGCCTTGACACTAAACTCCAGTAACCATCAATGAATGAAAATCAGCATTTTACAAGAATGCTTAAATTTCAAATACCAGAGCTTTGGCAGAAAAAGTCAATCTAAAATAATTCTAAAGATGAATAATAATTATTTAAAGTAACATTTAATTTTTAGAATTTTTAGATTAGCTAATTTTCCTTATTTTTGTGGAAATTCACTGTGTTAGTTTTTTTTAGTTATTTATAGACCTCCATCTGTGTCTGTCTCTCTCCCTTTCTATTTCTCTCTTCCTTTCACAAATACATACACATATACACACTGGAACATACATATGAATGTTTTTGTGTGTGTGGCAGATCTTGACTAAATCTTATTCTCCCGATACACTGACTAATGCTCTCCTTGATTAAATCAAACCAACCTGCCAACACTAGAAAGGCAGAAGTTCTGTTCTGGCAATGGGATTTCCATTTCCAAATTACAAGAAAAAAAGACTCACAAAAATTATATAAAATGTGGGGTTGAATTATACTTTCATGAAAAGTATTGGTTCTATCAATGCCACCTAAAATAAAGCTTCCACATGAGTTATATCCCCACACTCATGAAATTATAGATCATTAAATATTAAACAATGATATTGCGACATCCAAATAAAAGTGAATCTTTCCAAAATTCAGCATTTTGATAATTAAATTGGCAAAGAGCTCAAGAAGAGGAATTCTCAAGAAAAATACTCAATCATTTACTATTGAACATTTTTATTGAAAAAGTATGCTTTCCAGAAAAGCAAAATGAGTTTAGGCAAACTGCATATCTAATGTCTGCAAAAAAAGAGAACTGAAATCACTGAGAGTAATTAAAACCAGATTCTAAATGTCAATAAATCTGAGTCTCTAGACACTTTATCTTCATGTTCTGTGGTTTCTAGTGAAACACTGAAATGAAGTAACTTTTTTTATTTTTAATATATTCATGACTCTTGCAAAACATAAGCAGGGGAAAGTATTCAATTATTATTTATCTTCATTCTGAATAAACTAATTCTGTTAAATTTCTTTTCCCAAAAGCTTGTTTTAAAACATGGTAATCTTCCCATAATCATCACTTTACTGGAATAAATTAAAGCAGGGAAACCACAGATAAATCATGGATAATCTAAAATTTCCATTGAGACCTTCTATTTTGTTCCCCTCCCTCTTCCTTTGTAAATCCAAATATAGAATTACAACAGTGTATCACTTTTCCTTTTTTTCTTTCATTCTTCCATTATTCATCTACTAACCTCATAATAAGGAAAAAATTAAAATAAATTTGCATTCTTAAGTACTTTATATGGTGAGGCAAGAAAAAAGACAGACATTATGCTACCTAGCTATGCTACTCATGAAAATTTCGTATGCCACATAATGAACCAGATTTTCATTATTAAAAAACAGCTGCCATTTATAGAATATTATTTACTGCTATAACTCTAGAAGAAGAGAAATATAAGGTTAGTTTCAGGGGAAAAAAAGGAACTCAAGCAAACAGGAACAGAAAGTATTCTCCTACACTTGAGTACATCCTCTCTTATCCTACATTTTCCTTCTCTATTTGCTTCAATTCACTTTCATTTCATTTCTAGTAATATCTGTTAAATGCTTATTACTGCGCATGCAAGTCCCTGTAACACTTGATTAAATATTAAAACTTTGGCAGAACTCAGGCTACTGTACCATTTATATTTGCTTCATAAATGGATTCAGAGTCTTCATTATCTTATTAAATATAATTATCAATTTCCCAATGGTGAAAAGACCCGAATTGATATAATTAACAGAAAACTTGGCATGATACATCATTACACAACATTACACAACATGGGCTTAGCGCTGGAAATAACCTCAGAGCTCATCTAGTCTAACTTCTTCATTCTAAAGATGAAACTGAGTCCCAAAGTAGATAAACAACGTGTCCAAACGGTAACCATTAACAGCACATCTTTATGCTTTCATAGGACTCTAAGGTTAAAAGAAATCTTAAAGATCATCAATCTAGTACACATTTTACTAATGAGGGAACTGGGCCAAAGAAATGTGGAATGATTTGTTGAGTGTTAGACGACTAGTTAGTGGCAAAGGAATAGAATCCTGAAATCTTAGCCTCTAGTCTAATGCTCCTGATGAGGAAGGTGGGTTCAGTTAGGACAACCAATGCCCAAGGACCCTAGTGACCACAATAATTGTTGGTGCTTTCCACGAGAAAACCCTATTCTGAGGCTAAGTAAGAGCACACTAACTGCCCCTTGTAACCTTTATCTCATTACAATATCATTTGCATTGTGGTTTGACCCTCCCCCACTTTGAGGAGGAACCAGGAGGATTGTGGGGTAATGCAGCACCCTAGACATGGCCGCTCTCCATATGGCTATGACATCTGATTTAGACGCATTGGAGAAGTCTGTCACGGCCTTGGAACAGTCCCTCACTTCTCTGTCAGAAGTGGTTCTGCAGAATAGGCGAGGTCTCGACCTCCTTTTTTTGAAAGAGGGCAGACTATGCGCAGCCCTGAAAGAAGAATGTTGTTTTTACGCAGACCACACTGGCATTGTAAGGGAATCTATGGCAAAATTACGAGAACGCCTTGCCCTAAGAAAAAGGGAGGCCGAGGCTCGGGAAGGATGGTTTAACAATCTCCTAAAAGGTTCCCCTTGGCTTTCCACCCTGATCCCCACCATTTTAGCCCCCCTTTTTATCTTCCTTTTATTCCTCACCTTTGGCCCTTGGGCTTTCCAACGCCTGACCGGATTTATTAAAATGAAAATTGACTCAGCCCTCACTAAGTACCCTATGGTCCAATACCATCGCATAGAAATAACAGACACTGAACGGCCACACACCTTGCCTGACAGTGACCATCTCCGTTTCACCGGCAGGGCGGTAACCCAATGACGGGATTAGCACAGGTTCTTGACCCTTGATGGCCAAGTAACTCCCCCTGTGTAGCCTAAGACAGGGGCCGTCGCTGCGGTCCTGGCAAAATCGCCTCTTTAAAAGAAAAGAAAGGGGGAATTGTCAGAGACCAAGGATCGAAACCTAAAAACCATAGAGACCATAGAAACAAAACTTAGTGAAGGGTTTCCCAAGAAATGAAACTTATGTTAGGAATAGAAACTTATCCAGCTTCATCCGGGATAGGCGTGGCGAGACCAATGGCCTGAAACCATTGGAAAATTCCTTACCCCAGCCCTAGAAGCATATAAACCCACTCCCTGCACACAATAAACGAGCCTTGTCACAATTAAGACTGATTTGTCTTTATTGCGCCTCGGTCTCCCTTCTCTCCCCCTATGGTTCTTCCAGGTGGCTGACTCACGGGTCTCTCGCGGTTGTATCCGGCTGGATCCGGATAGAGCCTGAACATGTGCCCAAGGGGAAACGCCCATGAGGGATCTGATCAATCACAATAGCCCAGGGTCTCCCATCCCACACAGCTGAAACACATGGCATGCCTATGCCCTTAAAGAAAGGAGCCCACAGTGTGAGGGACAGAACTGCTTCTTGGACACTGAAGATGGGCAATGAATAGGAGGAAGGCAGTAGGTTTAACTGTAATGAAGGTATCATAGTAGTTTTCATAGACTTATAGACTGAGAACTAGAAATGGCCTCATATATACCTCACCTATGTGACATATATGATGTATAGATATATACGTATATATGTGGAGAGAGAGAGAGAGAGTCATTGTTTAGTCCTTCAATTGTGCCTGACTCTTTGTGACCCTGCGGACCACTGCGTGCTTGAACTGTCTATGGAGTTTTCTTGGCCAATACACTAGATCAGTGATGGGCAAACTAGAGCCAGTGGGCCAGATGCCACCCCCCAAGAAATGTTCTATCTGGCCTATATATATGTGTATATATGTACATATACCATATACTTACATACACAGACATATATGTCAACCCTCTCATTTTATTGATGCTCATAGAGGTTGTGACTTGTTCAAAGGTACTGACATAATAGGTATTTGAACCCAAATCTCTGACTCCAAATCAAGAACCTTTCCCCAATATATAGTTTTCTCTATGTAAAAAAAAAAGCTGCTCTTTTAAAATCATCAGTATTTTCCCAGTGATTAAAATGACTATGAAACAAGGACTACCACAGTCTTTGATGAATTAAAGTTGCAGGTCATCCATATGGCACTGGAAAGATTTTTGGTGGGAATAAATAGGCTACAATGGAGGTATCAAACACATGACCTAAATCAGATTGAAATGTAATTGGGAAATATTTAACAAAATAAATAAAACTACAAAGATAACATTAACATTTTAAATTAAGTCAATATGTGACCCACAGATATCTTTATGGACTACTTAATGACACATGTTTCTATTTGAGTTTGACACCACTGGCAACCACATACTGCCAGTGAAGAACTTTGTACCAGAAGCAATGCCCAACTTGTCAAAGAGATATATGATATGAAAAAGAAAGTAGTTGGTCTTGTATCCTAAATAAGAATCAGCTATATGCTCCAACTGTACTTATGTAAAGGGATCATAAAGCATATTGGATGCTTTATAAATCCCTTATGAAGGATTTGTAGGAGGATATGGATGAAAGTTGCACAATGTCAAAAGTATGGCTGAATTGTGATCTGTGCCACTGAAGAGAATGAGGGCACAAAGTGATTAAAGCAATAAGGTATAGAAGATATGTTATTATTACTACATAAGAATGGAGTTTCAGTGATTGTTCTACCCCAATTAAATAATTAACTTTGCTAGGTAAGAATATTTTGTGATTAAATCAACCAATCAGAACTCAGTAAATAGGGCCTATATACTTCCTTGGATCAATCAAAGCCTTTGCTAGAAGGACCCTATCCTAGCTTCTCTCTAGTATCATAAAGATATTTCTGAAAGATCTGGAAGTAGAAAAGAAAATTTAAGTTTTTTTAGAGCTAAGCCAAGAACTGGCAGCCCAGATAAACAATGAAAAGAGTAAAAGAAGGTATACCTGGGCAGTGAAAGAGAAAGGCAGTATTAAAGGGGGCTATCATCTCTATAGATCTTTTGGAGCAGAAGACTTGGGCTAATGCCATCAGTCTATCCATTTATTCAAGGACTAAAAGAAGTACAAAGAAAAAAGCACGCTGCTTTCCCCCTTGATTTCGGTATATATCAAAAGTGATAGGGGGCAGCTGGGTAGCTCAGTGGAGTGAGAGTCAGGCCTAGAGACAGGAGGTCCTAGGTTCAAACCCGGCCTCAGCCACTTCCCAGCTGTGTGACCCTGGGCAAGTCACTTGACCCCCCCTTGCCCACCCTTACCACTCTTCCACCTATGAGACAATACACCGAAGTTAAGGGTCTAAAAAAAATGTAAAAAAAAAAGTGATAATTCAACTATGATATAATCTGCTACTTAATTACACCAACATTTCCAATTACCCCCTCCCAAACCTACTTCCTAACCTCCTAAATGTCCTTATGTGCTTTCACCAACCTCAAGCTCTGTTCAAGTTCAGTATTTTCAACCATTTTAACCTTGATCAGGAAGACAATCTCATAAGGGCAGAGAAAGAACAAGATCATGGATGAGCACTAGGCCTTAAAGCTTTAAAAGTTTTCAAGTAACAGAGGATGGGTTTTTGTCTTCATTGAAGAGGCTAGATGTGAGAAAGTGGCCAGTTTTATCCCCTTGTCCTCCAGACGGATTGAAGTCAATTCATCAGTCCTATGTCTTTGGCAGTGCTGGCAATGAATATACTCTACAGAAAACAATAAGGTCATTATGCTTGGTACCAATTGTAACAGCTACTGGGGAACAGGTGATATCCTGTATTCTATTGAACCACATCAGCTCAATCACTTATGTGGCAAAAAAATAATAATAGCCTGCTTAAGCTACAGAAGTAGTCCTTACGTCATCATTACAACAGAAGAAGGACAAATGTATATCTAGGGCCATAATGCTTATAGTCAGTTAGGCAATGGATGACTGATCATGGTTTATTACCCACCCATATCTCTACCACTATAGGAAAAAGGAAATTCATCGAAGTAGCCTGTGGATCTCACTAGTCCTTGGTGCTGACATCTTTGAGGGTGAGGTATTTACTTGGGGTTACAATAAATTTGGACAGGTCGGAGCTAATTCCACAGCCAACCAACCCATTCCTCAGAAAGTTACTTGCTGTTTACAGAATAAAATGGTCACAGCCATGCCCAATGGCAGTAGAGGAGAGTGGTATGGTTTATGTCCAGGGATACAATGAAAATTGGTAGCCTGGACTGGGCAGCAGTGGCAATGCCAATGCAGTAGAACAGCAGGATTACAAGGTATTCAGGTGTGGAAGATTGTCTGTGGCTATATACATGCATTAGCATTAGCAAATAAAGGTCAGCTTTATGCTTGGGGAGCCAACTCTTTTGGCCAGTTGGGTACTGGCAAGAAAAGTAACCATATTACCCTACTCCAGTCAATGTGGAAAAGGATAGTGATTGAAGTTACGGCCTGCCATTCTGCCCACACTTCTGCAGCTAAGACCCAAAGTAACCACATTTACACATGGGACCCATGTTGGGGCCAGTCTGTGACTATTCCACACCTCATCCACTTTTCTTGCACAAATGATGTTTGCTTGCTTTGCCACACCAGTTGTATCTTGGTGCCTCCTCTCCATGGAGCTGGATGACCACTTCACAGTTGCTCAATCACTAAGAAAGAATCTGATAATCCTGAAACTGCGGACTTAAAATTTCTGGAGGATGGAAAATATATTTATGTGCATGAGGTCCTTCTTAAAACTTAGGTGTGAACATTTTTTGTTCTGTGTTGAATGGCAACGAGAATGACATAGTAGAAATGAATGAATCTTCATATCCTGTTTACCTAGTCTTTCTGGAATACCTAAACATACATTATCAACCTCTCTCTAGAGGATGCAATAGGACTACTAGATCTGGCTACATTTTATAGAGACAGACAAGTGAAAAAGCTCTGTAAGTAAACTATCAAACAAGGCATCTGTGAGGACAATGCCATCACTCTGCTTTTAGCTGCTATGAAATATGAACTACAGGATTTAGGGGACTTTTGCTTCTGATTTTGCATCAATCATTTGACTATAGTTACACAAATGTCAAGCTTTGCAGAAATGGACCATGATCTCCTCAAGAATTTCATCAGTAAGGCAAGCCCAGTCAAAGCCTTTAAAAACGGATCAATAGCTTCAGTCAAGAATGGAACTCTGGTCCCTTCCAATTCCTGTCCAGAAACTTGAGAAGAACAGCTTTCATTTAGTTAAAGGCAGAGTACACATCTTCCAAGGAATGACATGCAGCAGGAGTCAACTCTTTTCTATCAATTATCTGTCTGAGTCCAAAGTTTACATAGAAATTTGAAAATGAGCAAATGCTATCATTTCGGGCCCAGGTTCAAGCACTCCATATATTACAAACCCCTTATGAGCTTTTTCCACTTTCCTTTCAAATCACTTCAGAAAGAATATCTTTATGTTGGTTTTTGACAACAACAGCCTCAGATCATAGGATTTTGTGCAAAATGTTTCCATTCTACAAATTCTGATAGCTTAACAAGGACAGAGTGGCTATCTTTCCATTCACTTTAGGTCCAAAGTTTGGGTCCTGATGACAGCTACTTGAGTCACTTAGATGAATGAAAAAACAATATATAACAATTAGAAAACATGGTCTATATTTGAACAATTATGGTCAAGAATGAAGTTCCTCTGGTACAGTCTTCTGAGAGATAATGACTAATTCTCTAACATTCATTAGCCTTCACAAAGGGCTAATTTTATGGTGGTGGTGTTTTTTAACTGGGTCATGAATTTCTCATATGGGGATATTAAATGTGAAGCCTTTAATCTGAATCAGTGTTATTTAGAGTTCATCTGCCTTAAATAATGACAAAAGTATCTTTTGCTTCTCTGAGTTCCCAGAGGTGTTCTCTGCATAATTATGATGGCTATTATGTATATTCCTTAAAGCTTCTGTGTTACACTGAGCAACAGGTCAGTCATACTGGAACCAAACATTAGACTATACCTTTAAGCAATAGTTAAAAAAGACTCAATATTCATATTTATATGGCAACTGACAAGTTAGATTTTCAGGTTCCAGTTCAAATTATCTAAAGGCAGAAGTAGAACTCAAATAGAAACCAACAAAGAAATAGAAAAGTACAGATCCCAAATCTGTATTATGCATAGGGTAACATTTTAGAATTAGAAATCACAACCTCTATTGACCTAATATTGGATAAGAAAGTATTTATCTATAAATAATGGTAGAACAAGTGTTTTGACTTTTTTTTTACCCAAGAAGAGGAAAAATGAAAAATACTAGCAATTCTTTGCTGCTTACATGCAAATAAGTCCATGAAGTATATAAAAAAAAACATTTTGCTTCAACCACAAAGTGGTTGGGGGATAAAATGAGAGATATATATAGGTAAATCTAGTTAGAGAGCCCAGCCTACCTACACATTAGGAATCTTCTTAACCGAGAACCTGGAACAATTTTGATTAAACTCACAAATTTTTGTTTAAAACAAGCTCCCTAAAACTTCACCAGCAGTAACCACATGGACCTTAGTTTATTAAATTGCCCCCGCAGGCTCAAATTTAGCTAATTATTATAATTGTTGTTCATCTGACTATGCTAGTTCTTCCCTGAAAGACAAATTTGCTTATAAATGCTGTTCCTTAAGACATTTAACATTACAACCACCGCACGACTTCATAAGCGCACACAGAATACAGGGGAACACCAATACACAAAGGACACAACACAAATAACTGGACAAATAACTTTTGCCCCTAAGAGGTCTTACTTGGCTCAATTTTTTTAGCTCTGCTATCACTAGTTATTTCTGCAGCATGAGGCCTATGGCCTCTGTAATACTTAATAGAAATCATAGATCTAAATGTGGAAAGATCCTGAGACATCATCTGGTCCAACTTCCTCATTTTATAGGTGAAAATATTAAAGTCCAAAAGGATTAAATTATTTGTCTAAGGTCAAAGGGGATTGCTTTGACATCTCCCAAAGCCAGAACCAGTCAATGCTCATATTGTTGTAAATATGTATTTATTAGCTTGTATGTTATTAATTTTCTAAACCTAAAAAAGTAAATGTAAAGAAAAGTAAGTTGGGTTTATCAAGTTAAAGCATCAGATCAATAGCTTGGCCTGGGTTCCAATTTACCAGTTGTTAAGCAGCATAAATCTTGTCAAACAAATGTCATATTGGTACATTTCTTTTTATAGAGCTTTAATGGTGGCAAACTTCCCTCACTTGAGTCCACAGTACTGAGTTTTGTTTTGTTTGGAATTCAAAATTATAATAATACAAAGATTAATGTTCCTAGTAAACCCTTCCATTTCATTGCCCCTGTCATACTCTTTGGCTCTCCCAAAGCACTCTTCAGTTTAACTCCTTTCACCCAAACACATAAACACTTTCCATCATCTCTTTTCCCCCTCCTCTCCAATCCACCTCAGCAGATTCAAGTTATTAAAATAAAAGCCTTTATTAATAGCCTCTTCTTCAAGTACTTATCTTTTCAGAAGGAAAATTAAGTGATATGATGTTGCACATCTGTAATATCCCTGCTCCCACAGAGCTCAGCTGAGGCTGATGGATATTTTGAGCTTAGGAGGAACCGCAGTGGGTTAAAGCCAATTGGGTGTCTGCTTTATGTCCTGCACCAATATGGTAAGCCCCCAATATTAGGGTCTAACAAACTAACTAAGGATAGGGGAAATGATCTAGATCAAAAATAGAGTAGGTCAAAACTCCTATGCCAATCAAATGTGGGATTGGGCCTATAAATGACTGCTGCAATGACAGTATAAGCAAGAAGAGACCTAATCTTTAAAAAAAAATCCCAGATCCAGTAAATCAGATAAAACATTTTAATAAGCCCTATGATGTAAACACTCAGCCTAATCTGTCTATTATCCTAGGAAAGAAAACAAAGAGAAATGTCTGTGTTTACCCAGGTCCCTCTTCCTCCTCGCTGGGAAAAGAAAGATCCTGGGAAAATAGGAGAAAGGAAAATTTTCTTTGAGGCTCTTAGAACACCTTTGGGGGACTAAGGTGGCATGGTCTCCTTAATTCTCCAAGAAAGAGATCCACAGCCTGGGGATTCTGGAAACCCTTGGTCAATAAGTCCACTTGTCCCAAGGTACTATCAACATGGTAAACATGGTGGACATTTTGGTCCCACTAATACCTTAGCACAAGTTGGGAGCCACATCCTCCTTTGCCCTCTGATGGGATAGCCTCCTCATATTTAGATGAAAAGCTGGCAAAGAAGAAAATAACAGGGCAGTAGGGGCTTCCTCCCCAAACATCTCTATTGTGGGAAATCACTATGAACTTTTCTTTTCCTTGGCCCTTTCCACTCTGTTAAAGGGACCCCAAAAATATTTGGTTGGCTGTAGATGAGTAATAATACTTAAGTAATTTATTTGAATTATTAATAGCCACTTGCTCACCTCCTGGCAATCTCCAAACAATGCCGTCTCCCACTCCAGCCCCAACACCCACCTCCCCATCAAGAAACTTGAATTCTGCACCTAGGTGAGCTTTTGTCTTAGCTTACCCAGATTCAGGCCTCTGTCCTACTCCCTGCACTTTTCTTCACTTACTATACCATCCTGTAAGCTCCTTCACCCCCTTTCCAGGTTCCCTTTATGTATTATTTTCATTTATTAGACTGTAAATTCCTTGTGGGTAGGGACTATCTTGCTTGCTTTTAATATTTAAATCCTTAATGCTTAGAAATTGTGCCTAGAAAATAGAAGTAATAAATGGGTAGACTCCTCTCACACTTGAGCTGTCTCTGTCTCTCTGTCTCTGTGTGTGTGTGTGTGTGTGTCTCTCTCTCTCCCTCTCCGTGAAATACCCATAAAGCACAATGACAATTGTGTGTCAGAGTTTCTTCTTTTATGCTGACCCTTCATAATCTGTAGCTCATATAGAATTATTGTCTCTTCACTTCCTGAAAGCCAGTCACTATCATACCATGGAAAAGCAATTTTTCACTAATATTTTTAGTGCAACTCATCATAATGTTTCAAACCTAATTATCTAAATATTTATTTACCATCTCAAAGATTTCTTTGTTTCCTACAATTATGTTAATTAACTTTTTTTCTTTCAAACCTTTACCTTCTGTCTTAGAATCAAAACTAAGTGTAGATTCCAAGGCAGAAGAGCAGTAAGGGATAGGCAATTGGGGTTAAGTGACTTTTGTTATTAGTAAAAATGATGAAGGCCGAGATTAAAAGGGTAGTATTTTAATAAAAGCCATGCTGATAGAGATAAATCATTATACCACACGCCTGTAAGAAACCTATTCCAACATCGCCTCAGCCATTTTACCTTTCGTATCTTCCCGCGCTCAGTTAACTCCAGAGCTCGCCCCTCCTGACTCCAAGAGTCTTATCCCCTCTCTTACATCATCATGTTTCCTGTCTGCCATGAGGAATCATGGGAAATGTAGTTTTCCAAGTCCCCTAAAATGTCCACAGGAAGTTTGTCATATAATCTACATACCTTAACGCTCAATGAGCCCCAAATACCTCTAAATAGAACCCCAAGTGATTTTAACTAACACACTTTCTCAGGGTCACACAGCTAGAAAATATTCTGAGGCCACATTTGAACCCAGGACCTATTATCTTTAGTCCTCACTCTCTAGCCTCTGAGCCTTATCCACTGCCCCTTAGATTTCTTTTCAATATTAACAAGCTCCTTCTTTTATAGAACAGAAAGATTATAAAGTATTCTCTTCACAACAAATAGAATAATATATAAAAAGCATTTTTGAATCTCCAAGTTATATACATGCCAGTTATTATTGTTACTATTAACAATAACTCTTTAAGAGAAACAATGTTAAGTAATGGATGCGTGCTAACCCTGAGATCACAGACACCTGGTTTTAAGTCCATATCTAACAAACAATGGTTGTATCCCTCAAGCAAAGTCCTTAGCTTCTCAATGCCCTCAAGTAGCTCTCCTAGATTACAACTAGCAGAACAGGGGACAAACTGCATTGGTCAATGAGTGCCTGATACTAATGGGGGGAGGTGATGGTGTACACCTGCCCCCCCCCATATCCCTGCTCTTAGGGAAGCTGAAGCTGATGAATCTCGTGATCTTGGGATTTCTGAGCTATAGTGGATGTTTGCTCTATGTCCTTCATCAATATGGCAAACCAATAGCAGGGTCAACGAGCTAAAAAAGAAGGGGCAAAATAGTCCCAGTCAAAAGCCCTGTGCCAGTCCGGTATCGGACTGGGCCTATAAGTGACTACTGCACTTTCAAATGAGATGAAGAGTAGCTAGCCTCAGTCTCAAAAGAAAAAAGCTACAATACAGTAGACTGACAAATCCACCTTTGTGAGACAAGGACCACAGAAATCATTAGTTTTAAGAGCCGAGACTGGCACCATGATCTTCTAGCACTGAGACTAGAGTTTTTCCTATAGTATCATGTTTAAATGTTTGATATTCCTAATTTCTATTAGAGATTTGAGCATATCTCCCAGTACTGAACAAAATTCAGTAATCAGCTAGTGTGCCAATTTTGGATAACTATACCTCCTTTATATATATACCACATATAACTATATGTCTGGTGGGGGGGGGGGTAAATTGGGAAATGATGGTGATTTTTTTGCTAAGAAAAAAAAAGTTTTAAGAATTCTAAATTGTTTTAATTTTTTAACCTTAAAATATTGAATTAATGAATACAGCATGTATTAAATGCATACTCTAAATAAAATGTTAAATTCTAGGGATACAATTGGAAAATTAAGATAGTCCTTTCTTTCCAGGAGCTTCCAGTCTAATGAGGGAGAAAATACATAGGATCTGTAATTCTAACAATACTTTTATATATTTTCTTAAGGATGTAAGTCTGAGGAATTTGTGTTATTTTATATTAGATCTGTCAAGTATACCCTCTGTAAATCAAATTAGCTCACCCTTATTCATAGTTAAAACTCTAGCCACCAGAGATAATGTCATCCCCACCTCCCATAGTGGGGAGGGGAGATGAGTTACCCACACATGACAATAAGTAACAAATCAAGAACAAGGGTCTGCCCTTTGGGCAGTCCAAAACCAGTGTTGAGGCTGCCACTTGTCCACTTGAATTGGAGATGGACCCCCAGGAAGTGATAAAAGATGCTATCTCTTCAAGTATGATGGTAACTTCCCGTTGAGGCAGTTCAGGCTTTGAACTTGGTGCAGAAGGATCTCAGCTGAGACCTCAGGCGGCTTCCCTTCTGAATGATCACATTGGGTAAGTTAGGTTGACTTCCTTAAGCCTACCTTGGCGTTTTCCAGAGTCTTTACCTCAAGAAGGTTTCTTTGCCTCTCTAATTGCTAAGGCCTTGTGTCTAGAAGCCTATTTAATTAATCTTTTAGTTCTCACTCGGTCCAGACCTCCGCTGCTCAGAGTTTCTCTCTCTCTTTACCTTCAACTTTCCTAATTGTAAATAAACTACCATAAACCCATCCTGACTTGGGTCTGTTTTAATTATGGAATCAATCTAGATCTGATTGATTCCTGGCGACCACACCTTAAATATATATCTATTTAATATCTAATTTTTTCCTTATTACACCCCTCAGAGGCTGGTCAGGATTCCCCAGAGGCCCTGTGTCTGTAATTTAGGAGAGATGCCATTAGATGGCACTAAAGATGCTTTATTAGATTAGTACTCTTTTTCTCCTAACACATTCCTTTCTTTTTTAAAAAATTATTTTTAGTTCCAAATTCTTTCCCTTCCTCCACTCTTCCCCCACTCATCAAGAAGGCAAGAAATCCTATCCCAATTATACATATGAGGGTCATGGAAAATTTATTTCCATATTTGCCATTGGAAGGGAAAGAAGGGGAACCAAAATTGAATGAATGAATGAATAAACAAATGTTTCCTTCTGCACACTGATACCATCAGTTATCCCCCTGGCAGTGGATAGCATTTTTCATCATGAATCCTATGGAACTGCCATGGATCACTGTATTATTTGGAATAACTAAGTTTTTCATAGGTGATCATCATTACAATATTGCTATTACTGTGTACAACATTCCCCTGGATCTGCTCACTCCACTTTCTATCAGTTCACATAAGTCTTTCCAGGTTTTTCTGAAACTGGCTCCTGCATCATTTCTTGCAACAAAATAGTATCCTCTCACATTCATATATCACAATTTGTTCAGCCATCCCACAATTTAGAGACATCCCTTCAGTTTCCAATTCTTTGCCACCACAAAAATGGCAGCTATAAATATTTGTAAATTTTGTTTACATTTACAAATTTGCAAAATTTGTGAAAAGAAATAAAACTTTTATATCTTTGGGGTACCAACCTAAATAGAGAATTTGTTAAGTCAAACATTCTGAAGAGCTTTATAGGCCTTTCAGCATAGTTCCATATTGTTCTCCAGAATGATTGGTGCAGGTCACTGTATATATTACTCTATTTCTATTTCCACATCTCCTCCACCTTTTGTCATTTTCCCTTTCTGCCGTATTAGACATTGGTGAAAGGTAGTATCTCAGAGTTGTTCAGTGTGCATTTCTCTAATTATTAGTGGTTTAGATTATTTTTATATGACTAGTGACAGCTTTGATTTCTCTTCTGAAAACTTCATATTCTTTGACCATTTACCAACTGGGAAATGGCTTTTTGGCTCAGTTTCCTATATCTTTAAAAAATAAGCCTCTCCAACTCATTTGTTAAAGGGGTCACTTTCTTTTTAATGTTAAGACATATTTCAAACATAATAAAACATAAGTTGTTTTAAAACATGTAATGATTTCCTTGCAAATATGCTGGCAATCTGCAAGGTTATACATTTTAGTCATTAATTCAAATAATATTTTTTTAACCCTTGTACTTTGGTGTATTGTCTCATAGGTGGAAGATTGGTAAGGGTGGGCAATGGGGGTCAAGTGACTTGCCCAGGGTCACACAGCTGGGAAGTGGCTGAGGCCGGGTTTGAACCTAGGACCTCCTGTCTCTAGGCCTGCCTCTCACGCCACTGAGCTACCCAGCTGCCCCCTCAAATAATATTTTAAAAATTCCTTCAGAACTATAGAAGGCATTTTATTCTGTTCTGGTGTTCTTTCTACACCCCGTATGTTGGCAAGTGGTACAACATTGGGACCTATGAAGGAGGCTATTAGGGGGAGTCTCACTCCCAAATTATCTTTTGGAATGAATGGCTTAGATGTTGATTTTTTTAGATTTAATTGTATTTGTGGAATTTTGGAGCTAGAAAAGACCTCATACATTATCTAGTTCAAAAGCTTCTCTTGAAAGATGAAGAAACTGGAAGTCAGGGATGTGACTTGATCACAATCATTTAATGCCACTTAATAATAGCACTAGGACTAGAATTCAGATTCTCTTGACTCCTAACCTAGTACCCTCCCTGTATCTCACTCAATGCCCCCTAACTAGATAAGTGATTTTGTCTTTGAATTTGTAATAAAGAATCTTAATCACCTTACCTTAATCCCCAAATCCGTGATATATTCACACTCAGAAACAGTAAGTTCTTTTAATTTTTTATGTTTGGAGAGTGATGTCAATGCCTGAAAATATTTAATAAAAATATAATTGTTATGAGATCACATTTCTGGAATATATTTTCAATAAGCTGGTAATAATGTAATCTACTTAGCTCAAGTCTTAGTCTCTTATTTTCAATAAAGCTAAAAGTAACTTTTATTAAGTCTAAGTCCCTGGCACAAAAAGGGCTTAAATATTTTTACTTTTCAACTTGTACAGTTCTTGCTTCTATCTTTCTACAAATCACTCATAAACAATTTACCCAACATATAGGAAGCCTTCCTCTGGTTCCCTTAATATTTTTAATATAATAGACATAGCTTATTCAGCTATCACCTATTCCCAATACATGACTAGCCCACCTTGGCTGTCTCTTTTATGCCCATATCTTCGGAGAAGTTATTATTGATTATATGTTGCTGAGTACTTACATCTGCCATGAATCTTTTTATGGTCCTATGGGTCACTGAAAATGTGGTTCTTCTAATCTACTGGCTCTCCATGATTTTTAGTTATATTGAATCAGGAGAAGATTTTTTTAATGTATCTTTGATTTCATATGCTTGGAGAATTTCCTTTGTAGAGACTGCTTGCCCTGATGCAGACAAGCAGTCCATCAGTAATTTGTCAACTTAAGATAATTGGTTGAATACCAAAAGGTTATAAGAATAAACAGAGCCAGTAACTCTTCTGGCTCTTTTTCTCCCATCCCCCATCCTTACAAGGTTAAGTAACTTGCCCATGATCACAGAGTATTTATCAGTGATGCCAAATCCTTCCAACTATATGGCCACATCTACTATCTACTATTGCATTCCAAAAAAAAAGAATATTAGAGTTAAAAGGTTGGGGTTTTGCAACAGTAAATAGTATGGGCTTGTTGAAAGCAGTCGGTTTTTCAAATTCAAACCAGCCCAATCTCATTTTTCTGTTCAATTCTGCACTTAGTTCATTGTTCGATATATCCTACATGATTCTCTTAGGTAAATATATGAAATTAAAATGTTTTTGGAAAAAATCTCCTCCTGTAGCAACACAACTAAAAATCATGGAGAGCCAGTAGATTAGAGGAAACAAAATTCCCTTTTTTATAACTTATTACACATTAAATTGTATTAAGTATATTCAAGAGATTCAAATTTGGTCATGAAAAGTATATGTAGGTGGTTCATATACATGTAGAAGCAGAATATATATAGAATAATAAAAGCAAAATAAATAGCAAGTCATTAAATACAATAGAGATAAAGAGGGAGAGCTTAATTGAGGTGAATCTAAAATGTTTTTGTGGTACTTCAGATGAATCTTGAAGGAAATTAAGTATTCTCTGAGGTAAAGGTGAGAAGGGAGTAGATTCCATGCGTGGAGGACGGCCAGTGGAAAGGTATAGAGATGGGAGACAGAGAGAGAATAGGAGTAGAGAGAAGGCTAGTTTGGCTAGAATGATGAATGTGAATGAGTTGCAAAGAGCTTTAAAAGTAAAGTAGAGGAGTTTATATTTGATCCTGGAGGCAAAAAGGAGCCACTGTAACCAATTGATTTGAAGAGTGTTAAGGCCAACTCTAACAAAGGAAAAATCACTTGAGCTGCCATGTTCAAGATATTTTGGAGAGGGAAATGATTTTACATAGGGAGACAAATTAGAAGGCCATCTCAGCTGAAGTCAACTATTGTGTTTGACTGAGCATAGAGAGACAAAACTAAGATAGTAAGATAGTCTTTGTTCCCAAGGAACTTACTACCTTGCTTGCTTAGATTCTATTCAGATCTCTCTGTCTTTCTTTTTAATGGGTTTGTTTTATTTCTAGTCTCATCTTCTCTCAATCTTTGAAATCTGTGGCAGTTTTGTTTGGCTTTGGTGCACATCCATTCAAGGTCATTTGTTTGCTCAAATAGATGGGTATTAAATGGCTAAGTGCAGGGCACTAATGCAAGGTGCTGAGGGAGAGAAGAAGATCAATAACACTCAGCCCTCATTGTCAAGCAGCTTATAGTTCAACAGGAGAAGATGCAGTGGTTCAAGAAATGTATATCAATAACTCCAAAGCTTCAAAGATCCATGATTTTGTCAGCATAAGTACTATGTTCATTAATACAGATGACAACATCTCTACCCCTTATTAGATGGCCTTCAAGGGTTGCTATGGGCAAAGATTTCATTATTCTATGGCTATTATATTATTATCCTATTCAATAACCCTCAGACCTTGAGGCACAAATGTTAATTAGGCAAGGCATAAAAAAGAGATATATGCTCAAAAAAGGTATTCATCACTGTGAGAGAGGGTATTCAGCTTGTAATCCAAGTATGAACAAGCATTTCTCATAAATGGTGAAGTCCTCCAGATGCCCCTGTTTGCAAAAGTCATTTTGCTAATTGCATCAAGCTCTAGAACACTGCATAATCACCTGAAATAAATCTGTATTCATTCAAAGGAACTGAGCCTAAATATCCACTTTGGAAAGAATAGTGGATTAAGCATAATGTCTAATGCCCAGACTAATTATGCATTTAGATGAGCAATATCAAAAGATATGTCTATCTGGGACAGTGAATACATAATGGCAATGAATTAGGCCCAGAGATGCACATACAGAGGAGAGTTGTCTGGATTGCTTTGAGGGAATTATTAAGTTCTTTTAATAATCTTCCTACAGAAAGAACAGACCTTTTAATAATAACAAGTCTTGCTATATAAAAGTAAGGCATAGAATAAAACAGTCTCCAAGGAGGTATAAACAAGTGTCACAAAAAGGATAATGGAAAAATTCATCATGGATGTGATCAAAATACTGCAACATGTAACCAATTGGTGAGTTTCTCCTAGAACCTCCACTTAGAGGGGAAGGGAGAAGACCAACCATGTTTCATTCTCCATCCTTTTCATTTTCAGCAGCCTTTTATGTTCAATTAGAATGTAAGTTCATTGAGGTCACTCTTTCATTTTTATTATTTATGTATCTTCATGGTAAGCACTCGGTAAATGCTTGTTGACTTAATAAATTCATGTTGATTTGACCAAGGACGAATAAGAACAGGAACAAAAGATGTCATCAAGGAATTATAAGACAGGAGAAGATGGGCTGGTTAAGTAGTGAAGGCAAGGGATGGCAGGTAGATGGCCAGAGTCCATTGGCAATCTTGTAATACCAAGAGAAAGCAGGGTCGAACCTTTCATGTGGGGTAGATTTCATGTTGACAATTTATAAAGAGATGTGGACAAGAATCACTCTGAATAGGCTGTCCTTGGGTAAATTGATTATTTCGGAGGGAGCCTCCCAATGAAATGAGGTTATAAATCTGAGAATCCAAGCCTGATCAACCTGATGATGAACCTCTCTAAACCCAGTTAGGCTAGTTTTTGCACAACACAAAACAGTTACTGTACAAAGATCTATAATCTGAAATATGGCAACCTTTATTCTCCCAATACACTTTTGTATTTTAATAGTCATTTTCAATAGCCTTCTTCTTGAAGGTGTGTAATATGAGGATTTCAAGTAGCAGGACAGGAATAGAGAAGGAGGGAGGGACTACATATTTAGCAGTAGTGTGATCTTTTCTCAAATTATACAATCTGAATGATTATCTATGGACAAAATTGTCCCTTCTTGCTACTAGTCCAGATTCTGCCATATATAATTATTTATATATATATGTATATAAAATATGTGTATGCATACATACATACAGAAACTTTTTTCCCCTTCTTCCATGTTTCATGGAATAATTCAATAAGTCATGTTTACAATGCAGGGCAGGGATGCAGAAAAGATCAGTCCTGACACAGACTATGTAGGTACTCCTTTTGATTCTCTCCAAATTCTATTTTTACCTCTAATCCTTTCTTAATCTTGAATTTCTAACCACTACCCTTCACTTCTAGATGGCTAAAGGGTTAAGTGCCATATCCGGTGCTTAGATCTTTGCTTTCTACATTTCACATAGTTTCAGTTTTACTGAGTTTGTATGCCAACACTGAAACAGACCTTGCATGGCTGGAAGGAAAAAAAAATTACCCAATCTTCTTTATGTACAAAACTAGATCACATTTCCCTCACTTTTACTTTCCAGAGGAAAATATATTGGGTATTTTGCCTGATTCAAATCCTAGTTGAAACCTCAACTTCTAATATGTAGTAATGCTTCATTACACCTAAAAATAAGCTAGTGTATTCACTTATTCTATAATCATGAATATCGATATATGGGCCAAAAAATTAATCATTATGTTTGATGTAGCTTTGCTAGAAAGAAGAGATCAATGACCTAAAAAACAAACAACCTCCTCTTTTTCCCTTACAAAAATCAAACTCTTATATGGCCTATGTATATGATCTGTGTTCCAGATGTGGATGTTATTGTGCAGATGTTAGAAGAATGGTAAGTGAATTTAAGTTAGGCTTTTATAGAAATCCAACTACTTGAATAAAAATCATCAGGCTAAGTATCTTCATTTGGTCTCTACCCTATCTTTGAGAAGTTAGGTATGTTTAGTTCTCAAGTGGGAAATTATGCTATTAATTTGAACTATAAAACTAAGTCTGAAATCATTCACCAAGACTTTGCTTTTATGTAGCCAAGTTAGAAATGTGTTCCTTATGCAATCAATATGTACTCTGCACATGTCTTAAGCTTTCCGAATATATTCAACAGTTTGTAGTTACCCTCTTTTCATTCTATTATGCAAAATCACCCAAAATATTTACAACCATTACAGTTTCTCAAGAAAAACTCTCATAACTTCAAAATTAAAAATATATTGCTTCAGCACATTTGGAACCAAAGAAAACTACACTCATCATACTCTTCAAATAGCCATTGGTCCAAATAAGTGTTCTTCTTTTCTAACAAAATACAAAGAGATTAAGTCACTTTTCATCTTTTTTGTTAGTCAATTTTATATATAGCCTTTAAACTATAAGAGACAATTTGAGGTGCTCCTGATTGAATTGCTGATTAACATATACTCCCAAAGCTAAATCATGACCATATTAGTAAGCATTGCAAGGGTGCTAAGAGAAATGAGATAGAAAAAAACCATTGCTTTCAGCTAAAGGGGGTGGGGAAGGTTTTTCTTTTTGAGAAGTGGCACTTTATTTGGGCAGTGAAGGTAGGTATTTAAATAAATGGAGATGCTCTAAGGAAGAGAGACCATTGTAGACATAGGGATAGAGAGAACAAACTTATGTAGCAGAAAAGGAAAAGAGCAGAGAATTAAAAGTAACCTAGTCTCAACTGACTTTTACATATTCTATGAAAACAGTATGAAATAGAACTTGAAAGGTAAATTGGAATCAGATTAGAGAGCCTTGAACACCAGACTCAGTAGTTTGTACTTGATTTGGGAGGCAATGGGAAGCCACTGAAGATTTTTGTGTTGATAAATGTGATTAGAACATTGTATTAAGATGATCACTCAAACATTAATGTGAATATGAGAGATTAAACAGGAAACAGACCAGATGAATGTTTGTAATGCTAATACAATCATCTAAGAAAGAAGAGATAAAGAAATTAGATGATTAGAATGGCAGTGGGTTGAAGTAATGAAAACAAAAGATATTTAAAGACACCATCAAAAGAACATGGCAAATAATGAGATATGGAGAGAGAGAGGGTGAGAGGGAGAAGAATCAAAGGTGCTTGATGACTCTGAAGTGACTAGGAGGTTCATGGTACCCCAAAAGAAACAGAACGTGAAGGGGAAAGCTAGATTTGGGGATAAGGGGATGCATTAATTAGGATTTTGAACCTTTGGACTTCATCCCTCAGAAGTCCCTTAGTATTTCCCAAAATTCCCTTTAATCTCTCCTGCACCTCCATGTTTACATGGTCACATTATTGTTTTATGAGTTCTGTAGCTCCTCCCTCTTTCTCTTTTGCTCATGTGGGTGGGCTGGGCTACATAGTTGTCTTACTTTAGTTATTAATAAAAACTTTTAAAATATAATACTTAGATATTGGACATTAATTTTAATCTCTACATGGAACAGGACAAGTTCAGTTTGGGATATATTGAATTTGATGTATTAGAAGCCTATTTAGATGAAGATATCCAGTAAGCAATTATAAAACTAAGAACTCTGGGAAGGGCTTGGACTTCAGGACATTGATATTAGAGTGCTGTTTGAGGTGGTGTTAGGTGCTGTATGATTAGAGTTAGCTCTAACTGAACCCACAGCATGTGAAATCACTAAGGGAAAGGATGTTGAGTGTAAGAACTTCAGAAAAGAAGACCAAGGGCAGAACTTTGTAGTATGCTAACATTTAGAGGGAGGAATAAAAGTCCAAAGATAATCTGTCTGGAGTCAAGGGCCAGTTTGGCCCTTGAGTTTGGAGAGTCTCAATATTTGGATCACTAGGTGATTACTCTTTAGTCCAGGGGTCGGCAACGTATGGCTCTCAAGCCATATCTGGCTCTTTTGAGGGCCAGATATGGCTCTTTTTGCAGGAGCCATAAAGTCCATTTTTTTCAGACGTTATTTCAGGAGCGCGCACTGTGAGCACTGTACGGCTCTCACGAAATTACATTTTAAAAAATGTGGCGTTTATAGCTCTCAAGGCCAAAAACGTTGCCGACCCCTTTTTTAGTCATAACTACACATTAAGATTTTCTGATAAGGCATGATTGGGGATTTCACATGATTAAATGAAGTATTACCCAAGCCAGTGAAAAATCATGGATACCTGAAATAATAAGGGTATAAAATTAACTGAAAAACATTTCCCTTTCCATTGTCTTATACTCATCTCATCTATCATATCTCTCTCCCTTGTAAACTAAAGACATAATACCCCAGAAGAACTCCTCCTTTACAATATATAGGGCTACTCCTTCAACAGGTCTCTTGTATGAGTTTATGTATTCCTCAATGAGTCAGAAATGTAAGTCCTGGTATGAAAAAGACAGTAAGGAGAGAAGGGATCTGATCTGAGAGATGCTGTAGGTCAGAGTATCTAATGTGCTTCCCACCAGCCACATTGCATAGTGGGGTCTGAACCAAATTAAAATATAATTGGGAAATATTTAACAAAATAAATAACAAATTATAGATAACATTATGTTTTAAAACTAAGTCAATATGAGGCCTACAGGGATCCTTCAGTATAGATGAGTGCCCCACATTTCTACTTGAGTCTGTCACTCTTATATAGGATATATAGGATATACATGACGAGATTCAGCAATTCATTGGATATGTAGATTAAGAGAGAGAGTGAAGAGTCAAGGAAGACACTGAAATTAGTAAGCTGGGAGACTGAAAAAATGGTAGTGCTGCCTACCAAAATAGGAAAGTGTGGGAAAGGGATGGGTTTGAGGGAAAACATTATGTTCACTTTTAGACATGTGTTTGAAAAATCTCTGGCTTGCATGATATTTGTAATCTCTATCAAAGTGTTTACATCTCAAGGAGGGAAGACAGGGAATCTAGAACTCAAAAATTATTTTAAAAATTAGAATTTTTTTAAATTTGTAATTGGGAAATAAAACCAAAACATTCTTTTAAAAAACCCTCTGAGATTAGTCAGAAATGTCCAACAGGCAATTTGTAATATAAGACTGAAGCTCAGAAGAGAAGCTGAATATACAGAAATAACTATCATCTCCATAGAGATAGCAATTAAACCCATGGAGGCTAACGAGGTCATTGATGGAAGAGGTCATCGAGGAAAGAGAGAGAGAATAGGGAGTCTTGGATTGTGCCTTGATAAATAAAAAATGGGCATGCTTGGGATGAATGTGCCAGAGAGACTGAAAAGGAGCCCTGGACTAGAAAGAACTAAATTAACCATACTAATTCACACAATAAATTCATTTTTAAGTATTCTGACATCTTAACATTTTAAAGTATTTTATGCTTTTCTACTCCTTCTCTCATTTTGTTCTCTTTACCATATTAATGCAGAAAAATACAAGAAACCCTGGGAAAAATCTTTGAGACAAATTTCTCTAATAAAAGTCTGATGTACAAAAAACATCAGTAAAAATGTATTGTCAGTCCAGTTCAGACTGAGTCAGGCAGCTGCAAGTCCTCACCCTTCAACTCAAAGCATAGCTGATAAAAAGTAGAATTTGAAGATGTTTTAATAGTCTTGTTGAGAGTAAAGAAATGATACCAGATGGTAATGTAAGTTTGAATAAATCTATCTAAAGAATTTTTAAAGTTCTTAAAAAGTACCATATTTTTCCCATTTAGTGCCAAAGAAAAAAAGAATTATCTATAAATAGCCTAAAAAAGGACATATTTAAATACCCGCAACAGATCTGTGATGTAATCAGCTTGGATATTCCCTACATTGGTTAAAGTTACAACCCATCTTTGCCTTCTTATCCTGTGATTCTCTTCCATGTTCTATCAAAGATCTTCTACAAAAGGATTACTTTTGTAAAGAGTTTTCTTAATACCATAATAAAGAACTTCCCCTAAGTCTTCTGAATTTTTCATGAGTATCAGAGTACTTGAGCTGACAATCAAGTTGTCCCTCCATTTTGTTACATGACATGCTTGCTACATTCTCTCTGATTTATGTAATTTCTTATGACTACATCATTATTGAAATATATGGAAATTTACTTTTCCCCACTTTTTGTCTCTTTTTGTCCTCTAGGCCACATGTAACTTTGATTCTTCAGAAATAATCATGTTTCAAAACTCACATTCATATATCATCACTAGGAAAGCATTGGTAAATTTATTTTTGTTTTTGTAAAAAAGATAAGTTTTTGTTCAAAGGAACAGCTTGGAGTTCACTGAAAGCACAGCAGAATTTCTTTGTCATAATCCAGTTCACTCTTTTTGCTCTATTTTTTTTCTATGCCAAATTATCATCTATTTGTAGAACTTGTTCTAGACATATTTAATTGTGGTTTGCATCCCACTCTAGGAGTAAGGGTGCTTGGGCCTTCAATAACATCCATCCAAGAAGTCCCATCCACATGGGACAACTAGGCCTATAGATGCAATCTACTTGCTGACCTCGGGATAGGCATGAAAATGATGACTATCATAATAGTCTGCAACAAAGCACAAGATCACAGTCCTCAAACCTTATAGACTATCCAGTCAACACCCTTATTTTTTTTTAAGATGAAGAAACTGAGGCCAGAGAATGAAATGAATACCAGAGGTCACAGAGGGAGGAAATAGAAAAGCAAGGATTCAAATCCTGATCCTCAATCAAAGAAGTTGGGAGGTTTGGCTGAGCTAGTCCTAAAAGGAAAAATTACATCTCTGAAGACATGTCTAAAAGGAAAAGGAAGGACTGAAAAATGGTGCAAACATTGAAAAAGCTGGAAGATATACAAATGAACAGACCCATGGGAGGCAGAGAGAGGAAGATCTTCCATCATACCACACCAACTTTTCCTAGACATGAAGTGCTTCAAAAGGAGGCCCCTCAAAAAAGAAAAATAAACAAGGAAACAGATGGAGAAGGAATGAATGGGGGAAGGGTTCAGGATCTTCATTTAGACTAATAGAAGAATTGGATAGAAGAGAAAGAACAAAGTTTTTGTCTTTCAGAGTTGTATTATGTATGAGAAATGGAATAAAGATGGAATAGTTAAGTCTGACACCGATGAATGGTAGGTTAGATTAAAGAATGGCTTATAAGGAGGAAGGAAATGAGAAAAAAGGACGAAATAAATTAAGAACTCTTGGAAAAGGGTGGCACAAATCAATATTATTTGAGAAAGCAGACAGTGAGACAATGTTATAGGAACAGAGGAGAGTCTTACATAAACTGGGAAAACTGGGAAAGTAAAGGGTAAAAAGATAAAAAAAATTAAAAAGTCATAAAAATTCAAGGAACTGGGAAAAAGATAAGGTAATATGAATCAGAAGAGAGTGTGTGGGAAGAGACTAGGATCATATTAGTGTAGACAAAATTAATGGATGAACCACATGCTAGTTTAAAAGGAAAAAAGGAAATACCAATAAAAATAACTGAATGGAAGTGGACTAAAAATTATAATCATATATGTAAATACATTAAATTCTAGAATAAAGTAAAAGCAAATGACAGAATGGTTAAGAAAAATAACAATGTTTGCTGCATTAAAAAATACATTTAAAAATAAAGATACATTTAGAGTGAAGAAGGCACACGGAACAAAATGTACTGGGTTAGAGAATTCCAAGAAAGCAGGATGCTACAATGATTTTACATAAACCAACAATTTAAGTTCAGGATATCAAGAGAAATAGAAGTGATCAGAGCACAATTAAATAATTATATTTTTATAGTTGTCCCTGTACAGATCATATATATTTCTCAGTGGGTTAATCACAAATGTTTTTGTTGTCACTATATAGGAAGTTTCTTTTTTATTATGCTTCTTTTTTACATTTAATGGTAGTTAATAGAATGTAAATTATGTTTGCATTTTTGTCTTTTATACTAGTGAGATTAAGTTTAATGGAAGTGAACATAAAATTTTGGGCTTGTAAAAAAAAGGGACTTTACAAATATAAGACTCAGGGGGGCAAGGCTAGATAGCATTTTACCTATCATGCAATATCCAGTCATCTCAGGATCCACTTGAAATGCATGTCTTGATATAGGGACTCCTAGGAGGTCTTGGGATAGAGAGAAATTGGAGAAAAAGACTGCTAAAGGAGAGGGAGGAGGGAGTGTAGTATTTAGTTATGTCTTCCCTCTTGTGAACATGTTTGGATCCTATCTAGATAGATTATAACAGCTGACTGACTCAATATTTCCAAGAGTGGAATGGCTGGTACTGTGGACAGTGATACTGCCCTTCAAAAACATTCTTTCTTGACACAGAACCATGGAGGACTCCATAATGTTAGCACTTCTCCTCTTAATTGTCTAAGCATGAAAAAAATCATTTCTCTGAGAAAATTGCTATGTTTCCAAAGAACAGAACTGAAGGTCTGGTTCCCTCTCTCCCTTTGGTGCTTTTTTTTGTCCCTCACCTTTTTCTTGCTCTTTGATATATCCCACTTTTAGATAAACAAGGGAGGAGCATACTAACCTTTGTTTATGGGTCCTTATTTGGATGATGGATTTGGGTGGGGAAAGTGGGTCTAGATGTGTAGACCCATCCAGTGACTACTATGGAGGGAAGCAGCTGAACAATGACCTCTTTCTGGGAACCATAAACCTAATGGTGTTGGCTACTAAGCCAGCTAGAATGATAAATAGGAGAAATAAAAAATGTGCAAAGAGATGCATAATGTGAAGTTGTCATTCCCATCTAGTCTAGGGCTTAGGCTATTATTGTTGAGAGCCAGAAGAAGAGGAGTGAAACTGGCCACAGGGGCTACCGTGGATTCCTCTATCTTCCTCTCCTTATCATAGCTGGGTGTAGATATACTCATTCTCAAAGCTAGTTGGTATAGAAGATTGGCAAAGATGACCCCAAAAAAGGAAAATGACAATTATTGGATGGGCAGATAGAAAAAAAGGGATGATAATGAATCTTTTATGGAGAGGTAAATTGGTCCAGCTTTTCTGTAGAATAATCTAGAATTTTATCCTCGAAGTCACTATACAGGAAATACCTTTTGATCCTACAGTGTCAATACTAGGCTTATACCCCAAAGAGACCAAAGAAAAAGCAACCATATATACAAAAATATTCAGGTTAGCTCTTTTTGTGGCAGCAAAGAACTGGAAAGTAGGGGAATACCCATCAGTTGAGAAATAGCTAGACAGACTATGGTATATAATCAGAATATTTTATTACTAGAATATTACCATAATATTACATAAATATAAAAACCATAAGAAATTATGAAATGGATAGTATTGGAGAAATTTGAGTTTACTTGTATGAACTGATGCAGAATGAAATGAACAGTTCCAGGTGAATAATTTATTCTACAACAAATACTATAATTATAAACAAAAACATTTGATCTCTGGTCAATGCAATGACTAATGATTCTAGAGGATGAATGATGAACCATGTTATCCAACTACTGACAGAAAGACAATGGGCCAAAGATGTAGAATGAGATGTGCTCTCTAGCATGGCTAATATAGGAATGTTTTGCTTGTATACATACATTACAATTAGAGTATTTTTCTTTTTTGTTAATTGTAAATTTTGTAATCAAATAAGCAAAAAAGATCAGAAGGAATTCCAGACAAGTAGGACAACTCTGAATTATTCAGAATTTAAAGAAAAAATAAACTATACTTAAGAGATTCAATGCACAACTTCCTGATAGTACGTATGTAGAAATACCCATTTTATTTATTAATTTCTGATTTTTAAAAACTACTTGGTACTTAAAAAAAACTTGACTAGATCAGTAGAATAGCCTAATAAACAATAATAACCAAACCTCAGTCTTTGCTAAATTCTTTTTAAACCCTTACCTTCTGTCTTGGAATCAATAATGTGTATTGGTCCCAAAGCAGAAGAGTATTAAGGGCTAGGCAATGGGGGTTAAATGACTTGCCCAGAGTCACACAGCTAGGAAGTGTCTTGAGGTCATATTTGAACCCAGGACCTCCCATCTTTGGGCCTGACTCTCAATCCACTGAGCCACCTAACTGCCCCCAGTCTTTGATAAATTTAAGAACATAAAATTGCATTTAAGGGGGCAGCTGGGTAGCTCAGTGGATTGAGAGCCAGGCCTAGAGATGGGAGGTCCTAGGTTCAAATCCGGCCTCAGACACTTCCCAGCTGTGTGACCCTGGACAAGTCACTTGACCCCCATTGCCTACCCTTACCAATCTTCCACCTATAAGTCAATGCACAGAAGTTAAGGGTTTAAAATTTAAAAAAAAAACTTTAAAAAAATTGCATTTAACTATAACTACTAGAAAAACGAAAAAGCAGTTGGTGGGAACATCAGCAGCTTATATCATATGTCCAATTGTAAAAAAGAAATTCTTTAATTTCTTTAATTTAACAGGGGACCTGGAGGTCCTCTTTCTGTAGAGATGTGTAGGGATTAACCAGCCCACTGTGACAAGAAATAGAAACCATAGAGACAGGAAGGAGAAACCACAGACAGGAAAGAGGAACCATAGAGATAGGAATTGAGGTAGGAGAAGGTTATAAAAGGCACCAAGCTTCAGCTGGTTGGTCTGTCAGTTGCTGACATTTATGGCTGACAGTTGCAGAGAAGTTGGTTGCTAGGAGTGTGTTGCTGATTAGTTGGTGGTTGAAGTTTAGTTGCTAGAATATAAAGGCGGCCCTAAGCTTAGTGAGAGGGCTTTTGGCTGTAGCCTTTAGAGGACTTTTTGCCTTTTGGGTTTTGGGCTTTTGATTTGGGCTGTTAGGGGTTTTTTCCCTTCCTTGAACTTTTTGGCTGGTCTTCACTGACAGACCTAATTGGGGTTGGATTAAACACTGATTGGGTTGGTTTTGATTGGGCTGGATTGGCTTGGAACTTTGTGGGATGGTTGTTAAATAGGTAGTTATAGGCAGTTATAGGTAAATATAGGCAGTTTTAGATAGTAATTATAGGCAGTTATAGATAGTTTGAGGATAACTAGTATAGACATTAGGAAATTTCTTTCTCTACCTCTTTCCTATATTTCCCTCCTTTACTATATTCATTTTACTTACTATATTCTTTTAATGTCCCTATTTTAATGAAACTAAATTGTTAATTGTTAAAAGCTGCTAGAAGTTTTCTTTTCTCTGGCTTAAAAGGATAATACTAATTTATAGCTCTACTATATTCTCATTAAAACTTAAATTATTAAAAGCTGCTCTCTTATTTTGTCAAGACCCTATTTTAACCCTTACCCAATAAAATCCAAATGGATACAAAATGAATATAAAATATCGTATGAAAAATAAAACAAAATGGAAGGATTTATGTCTTATAATTGTGATGAGAATTATAAATTAAATCAAGGTTAGAGAGCTCAAATTATAAAGTAGACAATTTTAGCTAAACAAAATTTAAATGCTTTTGCAAAAAGTTATGTGGCTAAGTCAAAGAAAATAATCAATTTAAAAAACAATATCGGCTTTCTTTAATGAAAGTCTTATGTCTAAGATTTAATAAGGACTTTACCAAAAGGGCAATTCCTCAATAGATAAACAGTATGAACAAACAGTTCTGAAAAGAATTTCAAACTGTCAACAACCATATACAAAGATTACTCTCAATTTATAATATTTAGAGAAATTCAAATTGAAACAACTCTGAAGTTTCACTTCACACTTAGTAAACTGGCAAATATGACCAAAGACGAGATAGTCAATATGGGTAAGGTTGCAGGAAAATAAGACCATGGTAAATAAAATGGGTATCTATAAAATGGAAAATGATCATACAAATTGTGGTATATTATTGTGCATTTAAAATGACAATTATGATAATTTCAAAGAATTTGGGAAGATTTGTATGAGCTAATGGCAGAGTGAAGTATTACCAGGAAAGTAATACACACAGTTGACAACTCTGGTTTGCTCATTTAAAAAGTGATCTTGCAAGGATTTCTGAAAGTTTTGTTTTGCTAAAATATGGTAGGAGACTATGCTTACCAAAGAGAGACTACACATGGATTTTTCATATGTTTATATGGGTATTTGGATGTAGGGGTTTGGTTTTTAAAGGATTGTTACAAAAATTATTAATATGGAAAAGAGTGATGATACATGTATAACCCAGTGGAACTGCTCATCAGCTCTGGGAGTAGGGAGGGAAAAGGGGAGGAAAGAACATGAATCATGTAACCATGGAAAAATACTAAAATAATTTTTAACTATTAAGGCTTATTCTTTAGTTCTGGTCACTTAATAAGTTCTGAATCCAATTATTTTAATTGGATCTAACACTAAACTACTTACTCCTCTTTGGATCTGGTCATTGAACTAGTTCGGAGTCTATTTGGATTATGTTAGAATTCATAAATATGAGTTAGAAGTTATACAACATAAATCTTGGCTAAAAAGAACTTCAGAGGTCATCTACTCTGACATCCTAATTTTTCAGATGAGAAAAACTGTACAGAGATATTAAATGACTTCCTTAATGTCACAAAGCTATTAAGTGACAGAATCTGGATGTGATATTCAATTCTGAGGTCCTGTGATATTATATTCAGAGGGATTTTTACCCCACTGCATCATTCATGTTTCCTCTGCCCCTTTTCTAGTTTCATTTCTTCTATATTACAGGTTATAAACAAGGTTCTCCATGCATAGTTTGCATCACCTACCAGCTCTTTATAAGGCTGGGTATGGATACTGGCACCATTTTCCATTTGCCTCTTCAACAATTGTCCATACCCCAAAAGTACCAGACCAAGAAATCTGCTTTGAGATATAGATAAACCCCAAGGAAACATGCGGATAAAGCAGGAGCCAGCCAGAGAAATCTTCATACTGTTGCAGCAAAAGTCCATTTTCCCCAGACACCAAGTAAATGTTTCACAGGTGATTCAACCTATTCTTCATTTGTGATTTCCCACTGCTGGGCACCTGTTCTTCTCATTCTCCATTCATTCAATTCAACACATATTTACTAAGTATCTACTGTATGAAAGGGTCTACTGTGCCAGGGTTTGGGGATTTAAGAAGAAAATGGAAAAAAGTATCTTCCCTCAAGGGACTGGTATTGAAATGGGATGACACAACATTTACACATGTAACTCACACCCCAGACCTCTCAAACTCTGGGCGTACATGGACCAAAGCTGACCTGATCTGAACCAAAAGATCATTCTATCTTCCTTTGCCTTTTTTGCCTCTTAGTTCATTTTTGGGAAATCACCAAAGTTGGCCTGTATATAGCTCCCTATAGGTGTGCCTAAAAGGTTAAAAAAATATCTGGCATAGGACTTTATTTCTGCCTATAGAAAATGTGAAGGAGTCACAGGAAGCAATAACAAATGTGGAAAATAAAGGGTATTTAAATAATCCCATAAATGATCAACACAATTCTCTCTATCTCCAGTAAATCTCATATTTCCAGAGTCCTATATAGTCCCTTCTCTTGGACTGAGAGTGTCATTCTGTGGTTTGGGCTTCTCTCCCTCCAAGGGAAACACATTTTGGGGCTGGTAGGTAGATAGGCCATCTTCTTCCCATCAGACCTGTACTGTGTGAGTAATTTGTAGAATATTGGAACAAAGTTCAGAGTTTATTTAATTTTTGTTTTCTGTAGCAAGGCTTGGTCCCTTTCTATGTCCCCTTCTTGAGGGAGGATAAAGGTAGGGAAGAATGGGTAATTCTATATTCCCATCAAGAGATATGAAGCTCAGGAAGTCCCCTTTTCTGAACAGAAGGTTAAATCCCTATAGTAACTTGGTATTATTTGCACAACCACTTTAAGTCTAATGCTTCCCAAGATATCTCCCTTCTCTGGTTAGAAACTTATATTCTTCAAAGCAGCTAGTGGCTCAGTAGAGCCAGACCTAGAGAAGAGAGGTTCAAATCTGATCTCAGATACTTCCTAGTTGGATGACCCTGGCCAAGTCACTTCATCTCAATTGCCTAGCCATAAACATTCTCCTATCTTGGAACTGATAGTACTGATTCCAATATAGAAGGTAAGGCTTATATTCTGAGATTATACTACCTGGAAAAGTCCCTCTTTTGGGCTAGGTCAGGTTCCAGAAACCTCAATCTTGGGGTTTCTTACAAGGCAACCTCTGAATCAGATGTTGTAGCTCTTCATTTGCTTCTGTTGAAATGTTCTAGTGAAGTGGAGAGAACCCTCTGGCCCATTAGCACTCTCAGGATCTCTCCAGAAGAAAGGCAAAAGGAAAGCATGAAACCCATACTCCAAAAGGTGCCAGGCAAAGTATGTTCATTCCCTGTTTAGAGAGGTGGAATTAAAAGTTCTAGGCAAAGTTTCACCTCACTCTAAATTCAAATTGGCCAGAGAGGTAACTCCCTTCATCAAATCTTTGCAACATAAGAACCTACACAAAAGTTACAGCTTCTCTATAACTTATCAAATTGATTATGGAACTCACAGGATCAATTCCCTACACACAGATAAGTAAATACAACTTAATATGAGGAGTGAGAAAGAGTACTAACAATGAGGAGCAATAAGAGAAGGCTTCCCATTGGAAATGACATCTGAGATAAACCTTGAAGGAAGAAAGGATCCTAAAAAGTATATGACCCCTCTCAGATCCTTGGATTAATAAGTGCAGAGAACAGTGACCTAGAATGACAGCAGAAAAACTATTTATTTTCTTAGTCTATCTTTAATACTCTCAAAGAAATCCTATTAACATGAAGTTATAGAATAGATACATTTCCTTTGGTGACAATTCAATCTAAAACATCTAAAAGGTCACCAAACTTGTACTAAAGCACTTCTTAAATTGCTCTGAACCTTTACCATAACTCTGTTTCATAACTTCCATAAACAAAATTAAAATTAAAAACTCTTCACTTTCTTATTTGCTGTTTATTTAATTCACTCACAACATAATGAAGAAAGCAAAATGTAATCACCTCAAAAGACTTTAAGCACTCACAATCAACTATATTATTATTGTCCTTTGTTTTTATAGAAACTGCTGATAATATGTATAAATTTGACAGTTGGTTCCCCTTCTGTATGATATATTACCCATTCCTGGAGTCACTAATAAGGTTTATGACTAGATTTGATTTATTCAATATAACCAATAATAACAATTTATATTGCCAATTCAGAAAAATTACTATTCTACTTGATGGTAAATTTCAACGTTATTCATCTTGCTTGTGGGAAGAGGAAAACTGATGCAAAAACACTGTAGTATCAGCAAAATATTTTTGCTGTCAGCAAGTACTATGTGTCTGAGATATTAGAAAAGAAGATAAATGTTATCTTAATGGTGTCTGGAACAGGAGAACAAATTGAAATAATAATTGAGAAACTGAAAGAATGAAACTCCCAGAATAATTGCTTTTACTCTGAGAAGTTTTGCTTCTAAAAGATACTTCCTATTACCAAGGAAACAGGAGTATCTGTGCCATGTGGACAACAAATAGTCAATAGACCTAAGGTCTATGCCAGACTCTTTCCCATTCTGAGGCTCTCTACAGGCTGCAGATAAGATGAAGGAAAAGTTTAACTTCTGGACTGTTATGTGTAAGCCTGTCCATTCTAATGCCACTGGAGCTTAGTCTTGCTAGAGCAAGAGACTGACAGTGATCCAGTGTAAAGAAACAAAACAACTTTCCTGGCAGAAGAGTCCACCATTAGGAATATTTTCAGCAGTAGAGTTCCCTTTGTATCCCTACATTCCTCACCACTGTGCTCATGTGTCTCATGTTCTGGGCTAGATGGGGACAACTAAGAGTATGGTGATGATGGATCTGTGCCATAAGGTCAGTGATTTCAAATCCCATGACTGGCAAGGGATTTGGGACCATATAAAATTATTTCCCAATACAGTCCATCTCAAGAGGGACCACTAGGCATTTTCTACTTTCTTACATTTTACCAAACATTATTATGGAAACTAGTTGATGGCAAGAGTTGGGGGAAAGGGTAAGAAAGGGAGCAGACAACTTGGGGGTTTTCTATCCATTCTGCCAGGAGGTACAGGACACAATGAGAGTGACAGAATAGGACCTACATTTTGACTCAGAATTCTTTTTACTTTTTCTACTCTGAAGATTAGAATTTCAACACAGATATCAGTGTTCAGGATATCTCTTCCTTTAATATGTATTCTTTTGTATTGGGGAATAAAGACAAATTTAGGTTAGAATTCTAGAACTAAAACCTTGGAATCAAATAGAGTAGTTTTATAGAATACTGCTTCTATGTAGAAATGTAGAAACATTAAGGGGGGAGGGGGAGGGGATTAGGGCAGGCCTAGAGTTCTGGGTTCAAATGTAGTCTCAGACACTGCCTGGCTGTGTGACCTTGGACAAGTCACTTAACCCAACCACTGTTTAGCCCTTGGAACTTGGAACTTGGAAGCCACTCTTCCACCTTGGAACCAATATACAGTATTGATTCTAAGATGGACAATACGGGGTTGTTTTAAATAAAAATTAAGAGGCTAGAGTTGTTAACTGAAGGATACTGAATCAAGTGCAAATCATTATTGCCTGTGGCCCATTCCCATTAGCCTGCAAAAGGAAGTCTCCTTTCAGTTTGGCCTAAACTGAACCTCAGTTTCTTACAATCTGAGGAATAAGACTGGATGGGAAAACAGAATTAATTCCCTTATGACTTTTCCTAGAATAGTCCTGTACAAATAACTCATGGGGAAGAAAGGAGACAAGAGAAACTTGTGATATGAGAGATTGTATTTTGGGGAGAGATTTCTAAGATATAAGAATGAATGCAACACGCCTGTTAAGACTGAGGAATTATGAACTGAAACCTTATAAATCAGTGAGTCCACCACCTACTAATCCTCTGTACTCTAATACATCAACTTTGCCTATTCACAATTTTGTTCTTAAGAATCATAGTCTGGACATGTTTCTTGCACCTCTCTTTGATCCATTAGAAAGTTTTTTGAGAATTTGGTAGCATTTTGTTACCTTGAAGAAATATCTACTGATTAGTATAAATATATTCACATTGCAATAACTCAGAAACAAAATTCCTAATCCTGACCTATTGAACTCAAATTCTCAAAGCAAATAACTTCATGTTTTCTAAATAGCAATGGATTATGAGTTTAATATGGAACATAGAAAAATAACTTTAAGAAATAAATTAAGTTTTTTCTTTTTACCTCATCCGTGATGGCTGTTGCAGATAAATCAATTGAAATCAAGCTGGGAATCTGTGTAATGAACTCGATCCCACAATCAGAAAACTGTGGACAATTACGTAAATTCAAGTAGGTAAGGCTACGACACCTAAAAAAAACCATACACATTCCAAATAAGTTTTGGCTCTTTGTTCCACCATTAAGAGTAGTTTCTTCCTTTTTATGTTTGGCAAAAGTGAATGGGTTTTAATTCAATGGGTTTTTTTTTTCCATTTTTGAATGAAGAAGTATTATATAAAACATAAAATTATGTAAAACTAAGAAATTTTAAACTGGGGAGGAGGGGAGTGGTTAATTTTTGACATTTTATATTCGCTTTCATATTTTGTCAGCTCTTCCCATAAGATAAAAAAAGACACAATGGAATTGTCAGGAAATTTGTCAGGAATTAATAAGTAAAGGGAATATAGTTGTCTGCCCTAGACTTCAAAGGCACAGACCTGCCAGTACCTGCCAATCGTAACCTAAGTCTATTGGGACAGCAATGGGACTCTCATAGGGCTGATGGCAAAAAGTATGTCTCTGGATATGAAAAGGAAAGAGGATGATCTGAAAGCTTTTACCAATGCTGAAATAAGAATACCGAACACTAGCTTGATTGAAAGGGAGATAACAGTAGTCCTGGGAGCTTGAGAGCCCCAGAAATTTGAGAAATTGTATAATAAGAGCATCAAGTCTATGAATGGTAGAAGAAAAGTGAGAGAGGGAGCCAAGGCAGGCACTCGGAGGAAAAGGTTTAGGGTCAGGTAAGGGGAGGGTTCTACAGGTCAGAGAGTGGTCAGGGACTCAGCACAGGTGCTGGCCTGTATTTTGGGTCCTAGTCACTGAGTCATAAATAGTGATTCCAGTGCTGAGGGCCCATGAGGAGAGAGTCCACTTAGATTTCTTGTCTGAATGGCAATTTCTAAGCTTCTGTGTTCTCCAGAAAGGGATAGAAGAACATGCTTGGAAAGAGCAGGCAACCTAGGAAAATGAGTAAGATCCCCACCAGCATAGAGAGTGTCGAGTGACCACAAAGGACATGTATTTAGATCTGTCTGCTAATCCACTGAGTAGCTGATTTCAGCAATAACTCACATTAATAATAGATGCAGTAGAGATTTTCACAGAATTTTTTCACATGAATCCACCAGGTGGGTCATGCAAATTAATGCAGCCTGTCCCCACCCCAAGGGCCACTGATCCATCATGAGCAGGCAGGCACATGTTCTGTGAGGAGATGAAGGGGATGGACCCCATTTCTTGTGGACAGCATGGGAGCTCTGGGCAGGGCTAGAAGAAGTCTCATTATTCAAGTGGCACTTCCTATCATTTTACAGATGAGAATACTAAGGTTCAAAGAATGCCGTAATATAGCGACATTAACTCGTAAGCATCAGAGCTGGGACTCCAATTCATGCCCTATAAGTTTCCAACATCCCTCAAATCCTTCCACAATTGAGAACTTGTGGATTTTGAGCACACAGGCTATGAAAAGGACCAGAGAAAGAGTCTTCAACAAACTACCCTTCAGTGACAACAGCAGATTCATCTTTAAGAGGCAGCTGTGGCACAAGAGACAGAACACTGGATCTAAAATCAGGAACACCTGTGTTTAAATTCAGCCTCAGGCATTTACTAGTTGTATGTCCCTGGAAAAGTCACTTAACCTCATTGAGCCTCATTTTTTCTCAATTTTAAAATGGAAGTAACAATAACACCTCCCTCCCAGGGTTGTTATGAGGATCAAATAAGAGAATATTTATAAAATAGCACTTAGCACAGTGCCTGGCCATAGTAGGCACTATATAATGGCATATTCCCTTTCAGAGAAAAAATATTGGTTTTTAGTGTTATTTAGATCAACACTAGGTTATAGAATCATAGGTTTTAGAACTGAAAGGTGCCTTAGGGATAGATCATCTTACTCCAATGTTTCCTTTACCAGATGGGAGAACTGAGGCCCAGAGAGGTGGTGACTCGTCCAAGGTCACAGATGGCAGAACTAGACTCCAAATTCAGGACAGGAAACAAAATAGTTTACCATTCATTTTTGTAATATATGTGCTGGACTTGGCCTCTAGGGCCACAAGCTTTTGGCAACATGGTTAGGACATTTTATTGGAAGGGAAAAATATATCCTCCCACACATTCTGCATGTCTAAACCACGTTCAATTCATTGTAAGTAAATGAATATATTGCTCTTAGCTGGATTTGACTCTTAACAATTAAGTGGCTTTCGGTAGATCATTTAAACTGTCTCAGCTGCAGTTTCCTTGCATTTCTTGCCATCTTTGGTGTGTCTCCCCCTCTACTTCTGTTCAAGGGAACCCTTACTAAGCCCAAGTACTAGATAGAAGATCCCCAGTTACAGCCTGACCTTTAAACATCCCCAGGCTATAAACAAGTTGACCAGGAAATGGAATTGGGACAATGATATTTGAACAACCTAGTTCACTTGGTTTCTGGGAAGAAAATCCTTTGTGGACTGCAGTATAAATGTGAGGCAGTGGTGGTGGTGGTGATCTCACCGAATTTTAAAAACGTGAAGTTTGAGATAAAGCTGACAATGAACATATCCCTAGATAGAGACAAATAACAATGGTTTTAATAATGAGTTCGTGCTTTGCCAGCTATTAAATTTCTAATCATTGTCATTACCACCACTGAAATTCAAAAAGTCTTCTTGCTGAGCAAAGGCCTTTGATAAAGCAGCCAGAGTAATGCTCTGATTCCATGCCAGCCACACTTGTCTTTTGTGGATGTGCCACTTCTATACCTATTATATATGTGGGTGAAAGAAGCAGATTATGCAGTTCAAATAAAGGTAATGCCCTTGAAAATATAACAAAGTGGCTCATATTTCTAGGTATTCTGAATTTACACTTATTGTTTCATAGCAAACCTTTCTTTTTACAGAAAATTGTTAAGAGATTATCCATATGGAAGCACAGCTCAACCTCTAAGACTACTTTAAACCTAAATTTCAATGACATCTGGCTTCTTTGTGGTGTCTATTCATTTTCTCCAAATTATAGAAAATAAGAAGTTTTATGGTATATTTCATACGTAATGAAATAATGCAGAAAACTACAGTCCTTCACCATACCTTTCTCCCATTTTTGCAAGGGCAAGATCACTTAATTGGCAACAGCTATTTAAATTCAGTTCTCTAAGCTTTGAGCCTGAAGTTCCATCAAAGAAGTTTCTTATGCCATTATCACCAATTCTGAAAGGATAAAAAGAATTGCTTTATATATGCTTTATAGAAATTAAAATACTATGTTGTAAATACTTTATTAATTATTAGAGGTAGGATAGTATAATGGAATAAGCACTATTTCTGGAGTCTGAAGACCTGGTGTTTGAATCCCATCTCTGTCGCTTACTATCTTTATACCTTTGGGCAAGACATTTACCTTCCTTGGGCTTCAGTTTCTTCACTTGTAAAATGAGAGGGTTGTTAAAATTAAAATTATCTCAAGAGACTGATTTTGGGGTAAGAATATAAGTTTATTAATTATATCAGGTTTATTGGTTAGGCCAGCATCATAACTGATAAAGTGTTATAGGTCTCTGTGGCTCTCTTGTAATCAGGGATGACTTGAGTCGAGTCAGGCAGCTTGATAAATAGATTTTTAGGAGTTCATTATTCAGCTCCTCCTTTGAAAATCTGAAGGCATCTTTAATTAGTGATAGCTAATTAAGAAGTGGTCCATCAACCTATCTACCCCTCCCCATATCTATGTCATGGGGAGCACATATACAGGCAAAGGGCCCTTGTCTCCTTCAATCATCATTAAACAAATTATATTTAAAAAGAAGACATTCCTTAGGATTCTCAAGGATAAAGAAAATACAAAAAGCAGCAGACTGAATGGTACCTCTAATCCAGATCCCAGACACAGGAATACACAATAATTCTATGAAAAATAAATTCTCATAGTGCTATATGAGACTAAACTTTCTAAGGCCTTTCTAGTCTATGATCCTACAAAATCTTAAGACTTCATAATTTTGTTGCTGTGGGAACTCCCTCTATTAATATACATTTCAACCCTTCCATGCTTTATTAGATAGTCTTTGAGTTACTATAACCAAAAAATATTTGTCAGTAAGGGTCCAAATCTTCTGATGAAAAGCTTTGCTGAGTTTGGCTAAGCTGGTCTTCATATTAGAAACAAGGTCTATCATTATGCCACATTCAAAGACTTTCAATTTTCACTTCAATTGCGATTACAATATTCTCCCTCCTTACCTCTGCCTCTTAATTCCCCTGGCTTCCTACAAATTGCAATGAAAATCTCATCTCTTGCAAGAGATCTTTTCCAAACTCTCTTCATGACTTCCCTCTAATATTACTTCCAATTTATTTTGCATATGACTTTTAAATATACAGTAGTTTACATATTGTCTTCCCCATTAAAATGGGAGTTTTTGAGGGTTGGAACTGTTTTTGACACTTTTGTCATTTTGCACTTAAAAAATGCTTGCTGATTGATTGATCCAGCTTGGTAGGACCAGTCAGAGCTTGTACTTCACTAGAATAACCTTTGAGAATCCTGAGTCATCCCCACACCACAGAAAGGCATTAGAAGAGGTCTTTTCTCAACTTCCTAAAACCAAATTTCATTGAATAATCACTAATTTTTTAGAAAAACCATTAATACTCCTGGTGCTGATGTATTTAAAACAATATTTTAAAAATAATTCTAATCCCAGTCCCAATGCCCATAGGTATGAGACTCTATTCTCACTTAGGGATATGAATGCCCCGCATAAGGCTGCTGAAGGAAAAGACTGTGAAGACATGAAAGGAGATAATAGCTTCCCCTAACTTGCTACATAGCTACCCTAGAGACTTTGGGGAACTTCCCCTTGAGTGAGATCTGGGACTTTCTCTCTTTGTTGGTTGAGCTGAGTTACCTTGGTCCCAATGAAAGAGCTCTTTCACTCTATATTGTCTAGCAGGTATTCTCCGATTTATAATTTCTCTGATTTGTTTTGTTATGATTTGGATAAATGGGTTTCTTGGTTAAATATTATATGTATTTATTGTGGAACTGGTTTTGGTGGAAAAGGGGTCAAGCCTTAGATATAAAGTTTGGGGTCCTCTTCTTCTCCCATAATGAACAGCAATCAAAATGTAGCTTGAATTTGTTTATTATAGACTAAAAATAATAAAGGGGGTCAATAGATATAATTTTAGCCTGGTGCCCCAACTACTCCTTCTCTGACAGAAGAATGGCCTCAGAAATTAGTCTCAAAGAAAAGTAGGGAGAGAAGAGGCTAGAAATGTCTATTCTGTCTCCCTTCACTTTGCATAATGACACCCCCATGTTATATAGAGGGGAGGTAAGCCCTTGCTACATATGAGATCTCATCACATAAAGATTTCTAATTTCCCACAATACAAACATGACTATTCTTTTTGCTTTCAGAAAACTTCCATATTAAAAATTAGATAAAATAAGCACACAAAGATATCAAAAAGACTGTCTCTAAATACCAGATGAACCAAAAGTGGACTATATGGCTTCTTTATTTGTCTCTTCTACAGTCATTTCCCAACATTACAATCAATCAATAAACTAGCCTTTATGTGCCAGACACTGTGCACAAAAATGAGAATTAGATCAAGGAAAAGAGATGAGAAATTGATATTTGGTGCCCCATTTGCAATCTCTTCTCAATTATACTTTCTGTCATTTCTTTCTTCTAAGGCAAAATTATTTCTAGAAAAAATAATAAATACTACAGGGTTCCCAATCTACAAAAATTTAATCTAATAAAACTTTGGTCATGAAAATGGGAGTCCTGAAGTTCTTGTTCTCATTCACCAATGAAGCAACTATTCTTTCTTCCCTCTTTAAAGAGGTCTAGGAAATAGCTGATCTGTAGAGGTGCCTCCTCTCAAGTATAGTGTTTCTGGGGAGGTCTTTTTTTAGAAATATATTGAAATTAATGAGTTATCCTTTCATGAAATGTACACCCTCTTCCACACCCAACCTCATCACTGCTATAGGATTCCTTACTACTGAGTTTCATTATTATTGGAGCTCAAAGTACATTTTCTCATTAAATAATGGTTTATAAATTGTAAAGAGGTATAATTGAAGCCAAACTATTAGTACCATATTTTAACCAGAGTCTAATTTTGCTGGCCTGAAACCCCAAGTACCATTTCTATGGGAAAATTCGCTGAGTTCCAAACAGCCAATTCGCAGATAAATTTTGGACTATAAGCTGTTTGTGGGTTAGATGCTATGCTTATTTCAATCTTCCAATAAAATTTTACATATAAATATTTTTAAATGACAACACCAACTTCAGAGGAGTATCCTAATTGTTTTCCCTACTTTTTACCACTTCATCTACTTCCCTTATGTTAACTGCCCTTATTAAAAGAAAAAAAACCTGCAAATAGAGAGGACTCCTTCCTTCATTTGTTTGTGTAGTTGCTTCTACTCACTGCCAAAATATAACTTTTACTGGTGCTATTATTACTTTTATTTTGCTATTGTTATGGCTACTACTGCTGCTATTGCTATTGCTAATACTATTGTTATTTCTTTTGCTATTGTTATAGTTATTGCTTTTGCTATTGTTATGGTAAATTGCTGTTTCTGTTAATGTTGTTATTGTCATTACTGTCGTTACTGACATTTTTTATGTTTATTGCTATTATTTTTATTATTACTATTGTTATTATTGCTATTGCTGGTGCTGCTGATGAGCAAACTGAACACTGAACAGAATCATAATAACTATCAAGCTGACACATGTTAAAACCAGTGGAAATGTGTGTTGGCTATGGGGGGGGGTGCGCTTTGGGAGGGTGAAGGGGAAAGTAAGAACATGAATTATGTAATCAAGGAAAATTTTTCTAAAAAATAAAAAATTTTTAAAAAATCCCACAAGATGGTATCTACAAAAAACACATTAAAAACTTCTGGTTAAGATGGAGGCAGATAAGGAGCAGCTGCTAGATCTCTCCTAACCAAAGCATACAGGACTCCTTAGGGGACATAAAAACGAATCCAGATGAACGAAGGAACCCTACAACAGGGCGCAGCATTGAAGGTACATGGAATCAGGGCATTTCCACACTATAAAGGGGTGAAACAGCTCTCACTAAAACTCGAGAGGAAGAAGCTACTCCACCCACACACACACCACTCACAGCACCAAGGCCAACGCACAAGAGTGAAAGTAGGATTGGGGCAACCAGTAAATCACTAGCAGCCCCAGGGCTTGTACCTGAGAGCTGCAAGACATGGGACCCCAAGTGGCTGGGGGGCACGCACAGACTTTCTCGAGCATCTGCGTGAGTGAAGACATTGCCCAAGGCTCGGACAAAGATCTCCAGCACAGGGACTTTCCCAAGCATCTGAGCGGGTGAAGGCATTGCCATAGGTGCAGACAAAGATCTCTAATGCAAGGATTTTCCCAAGCGTCTGCTCGTGTGAAGGCAGTGCCCTAGGCGTGGACAAAGATCTCGATCACAGGCCTAGACCTCGAGTGGGGACCCGGTACAGACGAGAGCGCAGCTGTGGAAGCAGCCCCTGAGACTGCTGAAGGAGCCTTAGGCAGAGGGGCAGACTGAGGACTACCAAGAGGCTTAACTCCGAGGATAAGGAGACCGGAGCCCTCGGGAGCTTAGAAAGCTCAGGCAGACCCTGAGTGTGAAGACAAAGCTGAAAAGGGGTGGGGCTAACAATGGCAAGCCAAGAACCCCAGAAGAAAAAGATTATCAAGAAAAACTCTGGAACACTCGACAACATTTACACAGAGAAAATCCAGACAACAGAGAAGGACAAACAAGTATCCAAACCTTCCCAAAACAAAGAAAACTGGTCACAAGCTATTGAAGAATTCAAAAATGTGATGTTGAGGAAGATGGAAGAGATCTGGCAAGAAAATAACAGTTTAAAAGGCAGAATTTTGCAATTGGAAAGTGAGGCTCAGAAATCAAATGAACTGATAAGCAAATTGAACACCAAAAAATGACCAGATTAAAAAGGAAAACCAGTCCCTAAAGCCTAGAATTGAGCAATTAGAAGCTAATGATCTCTCAAGATAACAAGAACAAATAAAACAAAGTCAAAAGACTGATAAAATAGAAGGAAACTTGAAATATCTCAATGAGAAAGTGACAGACCAAGAAAACTGGTCTAGAAGAGACAATTTGAGAATCATTGGTCTTCCAGAAAAAGCAGAAATTAATAGAAACTTGGACTCCATACTTAAAGAAATTATTCAGCAAAATTGCCCTGAAGTTCTACAACAAGAGGGCTATATAGACATTGAAAGGATCCATAGATCACCCTCTACACTGGACCCAGAAAAGTCAACACCTAGGAATATAATAGCCAAATTCAAGAGCTTTCAAGTAAAAAGAAAAAATCTTACAAGAAGCCAGAAAGAGATAATTCAAATATCAAGGAGCACCAATCAGGATCACACAGGATCTGGCAGCTTCCACGCTAAAAGACCGCAAGGCTTGGAATACAATATTCAGAAAGGCAAGAGAGCTTGGCCTTCAGCCACGGATGAACTACCCATCAAAACTGACTATATACTTCCAGGGGAAAGTATGGGCATTCAACAAAATTGAAGATTTCCAAGTTTTTGCACAAAAGAGACCAGGACTAAATGGAAAGTTTGATACCCAATCACAAAAATCAAGAGAAACATGAAAAGGTAAATACGAAACAGAGGGAAAAGAAAGAAAACTAATAATTTTTTAAATTTGACTCTTTAAGGGCTTAAATAAGATCTAATTATCTGCATTCCTATGTGGAGAAATGCTATGTATAATTCTCTGTAGTGAACTCTATTCACTATTATAATATTCACTATTATAGCAACCAGAAGAATAATTCATAGGGAGAGGACAGGATACTAAATGGTCTAAGATGACATGGGGGATGTGAAAGGGGGGGGAAATAGTAGGGGACACCAAGAAAAATCTGAGTAAATAAGAAAAATAGGATATTCTATTACACACAAAGAGGGCATGGGAAGGGGAGGGGATAAATACTATTATAAGAGGGAGAGGAAGAGAGCATTAAGAGGTAATAATCAAACCTTACTCTCAGTGTAATCAACCCAGAGAGGGAAGAGTAGCTTTATTATCCATTTGGATAAAAAAACTCTATCTAATCCTACTGAGAAAGTCAGAAGGGATAAACCAAAGGGAGAAGGAGAGTGGGGAGGTCAAAAAAGGGAGGGAAGAAGAAGGGGGAGGGAATTCACTAGGCCTTTAAAAATAAAAAGAGGGGAATGAGAAGGGAGGGGGTAGAAAGGGAAGTTAGTCAAGGGAAGGGATAAGGGATACCTGCGTAAAGCATACCACTGGTTTAAAAGAAAATAGTGTAAGAAGAAGGGGTGGGTCTAGGGGAGGATTCAAAAATGTCAGTGAATGCACAACTGATAATTCTAACTCTGAATGTGAGTGGGATGAACTCGCTCATAAAACGGAAGCAAATAGCAGAGTGGATCAGAAACCAAAATCCTACTATAGGTTGTCTACAAGAAACACATATGAGGCGGGTAGACACACACAAGTTTAAGGTCAAGGGCTTGAGCAAAATCTTTTGGGTGTCAAATGAGAAAAAGAAGGCAGGAGTGGCTATTATGATCTCTGACAAAGCCAAAGTAAAAATAGATATGATTATAAAAGACAGAGAAGGTCATTACATCCTGATTAAAGGCAGTATAAACAATGAGGAAATAACACTGCTCAATATATATGCACCAAGTGGTATAGCATCCAAATTCATAAAGGAGAAACTGGCAGAGCTCAAGAAGGAAATAGATAGTAAAACCATAATAGTGGGAGATCTAAATCTTCCTCTATCAGATCTAGATAAATCAAACCAAAAAATAAATAAGAAAGAGGTAAAAGTGGTGAATGAAGTCCTAGAAAAATTAGATTTAATTGATATGTGGAGAAAAATAAATAGGGACAAAAAGGAATACACCTTCTTCTCAGCTGCACATGGTACATTTACAAAGATTGACCATGTAATAGGGCATAGAAACATGGCAAACAAATGCAAAAGAGCAGATATAATAAATGTAACCTTCTCAGATCA
>NC_058134.1:155378609-155428049 GCF_016433145.1 Gracilinanus agilis | reverse complement strand
AGAGTAATGAATGCTGGAGGGGATGTGGCAAAATTGGGACATTAATGCATTGCTGGTGGAGTTGTGAACTGATCCAACCATTCTGGCTGGCAATTTGGAACTATGCTCAAAGGGCTATAAAAGAATGCCTCCCCTTTGATCCAGTCATACCATTGTTGGGTTTGTACCCCAAAGAGATCATAGATAAACAGACTTGTACAAAAATATTTATAGCTGCGCTTTTTGTGGTGGCAAAAAATGGAAAAGGAGGGTATGCCCTTCAATTGGGGAATGGCTGAACAAATTGTGGTATATGCTGGTGATGGAATACTATTGTGCTAAAAGGAATAATAAATTAAAGGAGTTCCAGGTGAACTGGAAAGACCTCCAGGAACTGATGCAGAGCGATAGGAGCAGAGCCAGAAGAACACTCTACACAGAGACTGATATACTATGGTAAAATTTGAATGCAATGGACTTCTGTACCAGCAGCAATGCAATGACACAGACAGCTCTGAGGGATTTATGGTAAAGAACGCTACCCACATTCAGAGGAAGGACTGCAGGAGAGGAAGCATATAAGAAAAACAACTGCTTGAACACATGGGATGAAGAGGACATGATTGGGGAGGTAGACTCGAAACTACCACACCAATGCAACTAACAACAATTTGGAAATAGGTTTTGATCCACAACACATGATAAAACCAGTGGAAATGTGCGTAGGCTATGGGGAGGGTCTGTGGGGGCTGAAGGGGAAAGTAGGAGAATGAATCATGTAACCATGTTAAAAACAAATATTAATAAATATTTTAAAAAACTTTTTAATGAAAGCCATGTTGGTTATATGCTTGATAGGTGGAGCAGGCTGCACACACTTTAAAGGCTTTGGTAATTATACCAGGGTCTACCCATACTCTTTTAGCAGTTTATAATGCCTTGGGTTCCAAAATGACCATTTTTATGAATGGATTGACATATTTGGTGATAAAAACTTTGAGGGAGTAGGGGTTTTCCTTTAGATGATACCCCTACTCCACTAATTTGTTTTGCTTTGAATTTTTGTTTTCATTTTTGTACTTCCTTTTCATTATAATAAAGAGATAAATCTGATTTGTTACTAGTTGCCAAAGTTAGAATTAGTTCAGACCCTTGTAAGGCAGTGAGTTTTGCAGTTGTATCTGCCTGGTGGTTCCCTCTAAAGACAGGGTCAGTTCCACCTGTATGGGCAGAGCAACATACAACAGTCAAGGCTTAAGGTAGTTGGAAAGCATAAACAATTTCATTAATGATTTCTGCATTTGCAATACTTTTCCCAGCTGAAGTTAAAAAACCCCTTTGGAGCCATAACATACCCACTGCATGACATATTCCAAATGCATATCTGGAATCCCTGTAAATTGTTGCTTTCTTATCTTTTGCAATTATGCAGGCATGTTTTAAAGCTATGAGTTCTGTATCTTGAGTACTTATATTTGGGGGCAGTGAAGCTGACCACACAGTGGCAACTTCTGTGACTACAGCAACTCAGGTGTAGCATATGCCATCCCTCATGAAAGAAGAGCCATCAGTAAATAAGACTAGATCTGGGTTGTCTAAAGGAGTGTCCCAGAGATAATCTCAAGGTTTTTCAGCCATGGTCGCTAAAGATTCACAATTGTGTAACAGTTCTCCTCTAACTGGTAAAACTGGAAGCAAGGTGGCAGGAATAAGTGTTGGGCAGCATTTTAAGGTGATATTTTCATTGCCTAATTAGGTTGCTTCCTATCTTGTGAGTGTAAAAGGGAATTCTTTGTTCTCTTTGAGTTTGCACTTGTGAAAGAAAATCCTTTATTCTCTTTGCCTAGTTGGAGTTAACACTTTGGGTAACAATAACTTTGAATCAACACAAGCTTGAACTAAGGTGGAAGAGCTCACAAACCACTTAGTGAATTCACAGCCTATCTAGTGCTAGGTGAGACGCCAGCAAGATACTTGGAAAGTTCCACCCTTTTTTCCCTAACTCACACAGCCAGAAACTTGTTCACACCCTCAGAAAGTGTGAACCCTTTTGATAAATATTCTCATTCACCTGTCCAGGAAGGTGAGAATTAGTTCCCACTAACACTGCCCCCCTGGGCAATGCTAGACAATTTGGAAACTGTGATTGGTCCCTGTGAAGAGGGACACAAAGTCACCATAAAAGCAAGCCCTGAACACAGTCTGGGGAAGTTGAGTCTATTCGAAAGTGAACTCCAAGAAGAGAGAGTCACTTCAGGAAGGAAGTCAGCTTCAAGAAGAAGGTCAACTCAAAGAAGAAAGTCAGCCTCAGGAGTCACCTTCAGCTCCAGTCATTGTTTCATTGTCTTGACCTACCTTTTGGAGGGAACTTGGGTGAGTGGATAGCTGGTTTTCCCTTCCTGTCTTCTGGAGATAGTTTAATTCTGACTGAGTTAACAAGTCCTGGCTGAGCCAAGCACAGGAATATTTAGTGATAGAGGTCCCACAGACACAATTTAAGGGGAAAACTTTGGGACTTCAGAGATGCCACAGATATACCTACTACATTTAGAGAGCCAATAAAACTGCACTCAGAGTCTAGTTTACTCATCAACATTGATCTGGAAGCTCCAGTATCTAAGAGGCAATCATAATAAGTGTTCCCAATTTTCAAGGTTACATAAGGTTCATTACTATGTAGGGGAGAATGGACTGGGATAACTAGAGTTAAGATATCAGTGACTGGGAAATCAAAGGTTTCATTCTCTGATTCCAGAGTCCTTTCTCCCTTCTCTGACCTTCATAAAGGTCCTAGACCATTTCTCTGATGTTCCTCTCCTTGAGAGGGATTTTCACCCTGAGTATTGCAGGAATGAACTCCATTTCGGATACTTTGTTGTAAATTATCATTTGCCTCTCTTGGATTAGCATTCCTAAATTTGTTTCTATTGTTATTATTTCTATAATTATCATTATTTCTAAAGTTGTTATTCCTGGAATTCCCATTATTTCTAAAATTTATGTTATTGAGCACCTGCTTCCAGTTTCTACAGTTTAACATTACATGACCTCTTTTTCCACAAAAGTAACACATTGGCATTTGATTTGTGTATTCCTGCAAAGAGGCTATAAACACTGCTCAATTTATTTTTTCTCTTTCAATTTCTTCCTTTAAACTTTTAATTTCTCTCCTTAATGTCTCTATTAAGTCACTATTTTCTTCATCTTCTTTTCATGGCCTTTAAATACAAACTGCTACTCTCAATTCTTCAAGGTCCATATTCAGACCCAATTCAGACAATGGGTCTTAAAATAATCTTTGACCACTTTACAACAGTTTTTCACAAACTATCTCTTTATTTGTCTGACATCCCTTTCTCTGGCAAGATCCAGGTCTATATATCTACCTTCTAGCTCAATAAGTCTCTTCATAAATTAGGACAGATTTTCATAAGGGCTTTGTTTAAGATTTTCAAATTTTATCCATGTACCAGGCCTATTAGAGCGACGTCATTGCAGTTAAAAATGCCTCCCTAGCCTGGCATAGTCTTCTGTAACCTTGCTTATTGTTGCGGGTCCATTTTGGGTCTTGTGGAGGCCAATGAACTGTTCTCCTTCCCTGAGCTTGATTGACAAGAAAGACAATTTTATTTTTCTCTCTTTCTGTCAAAAAAAAAACAAACTTGCAGCAAATTTTCAATATCAATCCATCTGGGATAATGTGCAAAAAATGCTCTCTAGCTTTTTAAAAATTACAATTGGATCATCTTGAAAAGAAGAGATATTTTGCTTGCATCTCTTAATATCTTGAGGGGTGAATGGTGTATGATGCCTTAGCGAAATTACATCTCCATTCTTATTAAAGGTGGGTACTTCTTTTAAGGAGAATAGACCTGTAACTAAATTATTTTTGGTTTCTGCCTCTTGTTTTTTTTATTTGAATTGCCATAGAACAGGTCATGATGTAGGCAGGGAAATAGTTCAAGTGAAAGGAGTTTGGGTAGATTTAGAGATAGTTAGAGCAGGAGGAGTAGTAGTTAAGGTGGTTTTAGTATGAGCAGAATCATGTGGAGCAGGACTGGACAGAGACTGAGTCAGCTCCAAGGATGAGGGAGTATTGAGGGATAAATCTCTATTCTTATTCTGGGGATTTCTCAAGCTTTTCTCAATGTTTTTATACAAGTCTTGAGATCCCCCAAACTCTCCTCTAGCTTCTTAAGGTCACTCGAGTTATTTTCTAGTTTTTCTTCAAGGTGAGCTTTTAGTTCAGCAAAACTATTATTCTGTTTCTTCCTGAAGAGGAATAGGCAAAATGCCAAGACTCTTATCACTATAAGTATGGCTAGGAACAGTGCTATATAAAGCCACTGTGTAATATTCCGTTGGATAATAAGCCATTTTAGATAGACAAGAAACAGCATTATAATTCACACTAGACTCAGAATCATAGTTAATCTAATTGTTAATTTGTTTGCAGTTCTACTTTCTGTAAGTAAATGGGGCTGTTTAACATAAAGGATCAACAGCTATAACAAAATTAACTGCTAGGAACTTGACTTAGGGATAATTTCAGTAAAAAGTAAGGAAAATGATCAGAAGATTGAGGGTTCCTCCCCTACCTGCCTTGCCAATTAAATATAAGGGTTAGATTAGGAGTTCTGACAAAAAAGAACAGCTTTTAAAAATTTAAGTTTTAATGAAAATATAGTAGAGTTGTAAATTAATATTATCTCTTTAAGCCAGAGGGGAAAAAACTTCTAGCAGCTTTTAAAAATTAACAATTTTGTTTAATTAAAATAGAGATAATAAAAGAATATAGTGAAATGAATATAGTAAAGAAATATAGGAAAGAGGTAGAGAAAGAAAATTTCCTACTGTCCATACAAGTTATCTTTTAACTACCTATAACTACCTATAATTACTATCTAAAACTGCCTATATCTACCTATAACTGCCATTAGAGAAAGTCCAGCTGATCACCCTTCTGCTCAGCTCACCAGGAGATAGATAGATAGATAGATAGATAGATAGATAGATAGATAGATAGATATAGATATANAGATAGATAGATAGATAGATAGATAGATAGATAGATAGATAGATAGATATAGATATAGATATATAGATATAGATATATACACATATATCATAAACCTTTTTTTCTTAATGTTGTTAATTCTATTATGAATTAATGATTATTTGTATGGTGAAATAAGCCCTTTGGTTGTGGAAAATTTACATATAAATTATTCGCAAATTGGAACCAATGCTATGAGGACTAGTCCTTATTTGTTTCTATGAGAATATGTCTAATAAATTTACAAAGTGAAGAACTGCTATTCCATTCCTTTTTTCCCTCCTTCACTGACTCAACTATACTACAGAACTAGTATCAGAAGTAACAGAAATTACCCTTATCCCACCAGTCATTACCATAGAATCACCAGGAAGCCAGGAAAGCTGAGTAAATATACCTAACATACATAAAAGATGGTACCTTTTCTGTACAAAACAGAAAGCTGATGAACTATTTTGTTATTGTTGTTGTGCACCCAAGAACTGACCTAACATCAAAAGTTGTCATTCACTCAGCTAGAGGCTCTCAGGGTTATCCTAAGGCCCCATGCAGTAAACAGTGAGACCCAAGTGAGTGTGAGAACATCTAATTCATCTTTAATAGAAAAAAAAAAGGAAATGCCTAGGAAAAGGTGCTGGTCATAGCTATCTGAATCAAAGAGAAGGATGGGAATCAAAACTGTCCGTTCTCCTGTTTTCCTCTCACCTCTCCAGCCACCTGAGCAAGTGTCCATGATTTAAAAAATAAATCAACAAATTAAAAGTCTATTACCGCCTGCCTACCTCTTTAGTTTTCATCTCTCCTGGTGTCACTTGTAAGCTTTAGTTTGTGGAAGATAACTGCCACAAACCACCATGTTTGCTCTGAATCTTCAAATACAAGGAAAGATAAAACCCTATCAAACTTCCTTTTCTCCCTCACCTCCCTCTCCCTATCCAAAAACTCCAACTGTGAGGGATAGAGCAGAGGTGGAGGAGCTCTACCCTCTAGTCTTGTCACATCCTCTCTTCCCACAATGGGAAGAAAAACATCTCACTTGATCTGTATTATGGCCAGCTCAAGTTTTACCAGAGGGCTTTGTATCTACCCTGGCTGTCATTGTTCTACCATTTTTCAAACATGTCTTATTCTTTGTGACTCCTTTGGGGATTTTCTTGGCAAAGAAACTGGAGTAGTTTGCCTTTTCCTTCTCTAGCTCATTTTATAATGAGATAACTGAAGCAAATAGTGTTAAATGACTTGCCCAGGATTACACTGCTAGTAAGAGTCTGAGGTTGTGGGAAGCCAATAAGAGAATAGATAAAAATCTGAGACTCCTCTTTTGACCCCTTTTATGATCCACACCTTTTCTTATTGAAAAACATTATAGCCTTCTAGGAAAACTTTAAGTTCTTAGTAAACCAGCACTTAATGAGTTAATAGCCTTTTTTCATTCAGCAGAGTAAAGCTGCAGCTGTGGGCATATCTCTCTAACTGCTCCGGGCATCCCAAGGTCATGGAGTGGCCAGCTCAGGAAAAATAACTTTTAGATAAAGTGAGGCTCATTTTTAACCGTGAGACTGTTTCTCATCCGGCATTATCTTCATAAGAAAATTCTTTGTAAAACTATAATTTTATTGTGCTTTGATGTGACATAATTTGTGTTTCTGCGCAAACGCAAAGTTTTGGGGGGGTTGTTTTGTGTGAAATGAGTCTTGAAGTATATATAATAAACTCCATGCTCCTAGAGCCAGAGCTGGAAGCATGAGGTAAAAGACAACTCCCTTGTTCTGTCCTTATTTCCTTATCAACTAAACTGTCCTTATCAGATTATCAGAGATGATAAAGAGATCTCCACATGAGGTCACATTTGAACTCATGTCTTCCTGTCTCTAAGCCTGGTGCTCTATCAACCATACCACCAAGCTGCCTTTTCCAGTAGTATGGACCCAGAAAATAACACTGCTTTAAAGATAAGCTCCCAGGGAATAGAGACCATATTTTGTACCATTCTGTATAAAAGGAATTAGATGAATGTTTGCCAGATGAATTTGACAAATTATATGCTAGCTAATATTTTAAAATTCCATTTTTGACTATCTCATGTTAAAAATTATAATTTATTCCCTGAAAACAAAGAAGACTTTAATATTTCTTTAAAAGGATAAAATAATTTCCATTCCTCAATATGTGTGGGTTTAATTACACAAGAATATAAAGGTATATGCCAAGGAATTCTAATGCCAATTTTTTTTTGTTTTCACTGCAAAATGACTCAGAGGTACATGTCCGCATAAAACACATTGAATGGTTTTTTTCTTCAGTTTTATATTTCTATTATGTGTCTACAAACTTACTCTTTTCTAAACTGTGGCCCACAAGTTACTACTATACTTCATGTAAAATAAACTGAGTTTTTCATCTTTTAACAACTGAGAACTATTTGAATTATAATATTTTTTTCTTTATAACCCTAAAATTTGCATCAATGTTTATATTTAATGACTATTAGTTCTATTAGAATATTTAAAAATATACTCAACCAAGATAGATAGATAACATAAGCTATTTACTAAGTTCTTTGTATGTTATTATAAAACATAAGCAACACAAAAAAGGAAATACAGTTAAAATAAGCATTAAAATGAATTTTTAAACTTTTTTTCAGGATGGCAAACATGACTATAATCCCTGGAGTTACTATTTTTTTCATCTGATTCTTCAAGATATGTAAAATACTACCAGATGTTAAAATCTGGGAATTTTTTTTTTGCTGCTCAATGGAATAAAATTCTTTTTTACCGATTTTAAGATGAGGTGCTTTAATGAAAAAAATTATAAATGTCATCATTAAATAGCATGCTTGTTATCATTCATTGATATTGCTTCTTTATTTTAAATTTAATTTTAAAATATTAATTCAATTAAACATTTTTAATGAACCTCCTAGGTACAAACTACTGCAGAAAGCACTGATGCTGCAAAACAACGACAGAATTCCTGATCTCAAGAATCTAGAATTGGAGAAGGGGAATACATGTAAACAAATAAAGGAGGGAGTGATAAGTACAAACCAGAATTCCAAGAAACATGTTATGAGAAATTTGATGGAGAAACCACTTTTAGATTGGAAAATTAAGGAATGTATGTAGTGGCACCTTGATGGAAAGAAAGGAGTTTAAAAGACAAAGATATGGAAAAGCATATTGATTGAAAGTAGCTAGAAATAAATGTCATTCTATGAAAAGTAGAAAGATAGATAGTCAACAAACAGTTATTAAGCTGTTAACAAGGGGGATGAAAGGAGATCAAAACAAAAATAAGAGTGTATAGAAGATTTTAAAAATGAGATTCTATTACTGTCTTCTTCCTCTCAGTTATCCTCTTTCCTCCCTAGATAGCAATTTTCTTTGCAACCCTAAGAGGTAAGTAGCATTATCATAATTATCAGAAATAGGTATAGTTATCAATTCCATTGTATATATAAAAAACAGGCCAAAGAGGTTAAATGATTTGTTAGTTAAAAGACTTCCAAAGTCATGAATTGAATCCAGATCCCTTAACACCACATTCAGCATTCTTTTTACAAAAATGTTTCTAAGATCCTAGAAAGAGAGTAGAAGGGTAACAATGTCTTCTGATTAGCTATGGTCTCAGGTTTCTCTGAGTGTTGGTTTCTAGCTAATAGAAAGCCACCTCTCATGTAAGTTCTTTCTACTGCATTCCAAGGTATTGTAGGATCATTGATCTAGAAACTGAAGGAAGATACATGGTCATTGAGTCCAACAAACTGCTTTCTTCACATAAGAAGAAAGTAAAGCCAAGCAAAGTGAAGTGACTTTCCCTAATCACAGAGTTAGAATGTCTGAGAGATTCAAATGCAAGCAACTTGGCTCCAGTTCTAGCACTCTTATCTACAAAGACACGCTCCCAAACTATTTTTAAAAGATTAAAAGGGTGATTAGGCAATAATAAAAAATAATAAGGGGTGATTATTATATGAGAAATTGAGTGATTATGATTCCATATTTGTGTAAGTATTTTCTCCACAAAACCCAACAGCATGAAATTTCTGGAATCAGTCCTTTGGAATTTCAAAAATAAAATTGGATTGGTCAGTTGATGATAAAAGAAGTCACAAAACAAAAATGAAAGAGGTTGAAAGAGTGTAACATCGCTATAGTCATGTGAACCAGAAAGCCTGTAGCTTCTGTGGAACCAAGGTGGGATAAAAAATAATCTCTCATACTTGTGAGTTGCTGGAGGAACCAGAGAGAATTTCATTACCATCTTGCTGAACCACAGCAATCAGAGCCATATGAAGAACCAATGTGAGGAGCAACCAAGAGCTCTAAAACTCTCTAAAGCACTAAGAGCTGTCACTAGTTTCCCAAGATGCTTGATCTATTTGTTTCTTCCCTTGATTTTGGAGGCAAAAGGGTCTAGAAAGAGACAATACAAATGCTTCCATAGGAAGCTAATGTGCAATAAAAGAAAGCAAATTCCAGCTTAGGGGTAGATGAGGCAATGGTGATGTTAAAATTATGTGGTTGGCTGTGTTTTGTTGTTAGATATGTCTAATTAGGACCATCATTTTCTTAATCTAATTATAATATGATCATCATCTATTGTAATAGATTTAACATCCAATTATAATAATCTTTTATTATATGAGTTCTATGGGATTTTCAAAGGCTAATTCTAAATGGGATAATATGTAGTAAGTGGGAGCTAAGCCAAGAGTCCTGAACTTGAATGGCTCAATGCTGATTCTCAAGGCGTAAAAGGAAGAAAATACTAGAAAGACTATATTCCTCTTTCCCAACATACATATTACACACTATGTTGTGACATATAGCCTGCACTTGCATATGCTCATCATGAGCTCCCAAAATTTAGATTACCTCATGACATTTTTTCTTGTTGACTTCAACTACTTGATGAAACTGGATTCATCAGACTTGTATCTGATTAAGGGGTATACAGAATACAAGAACCTACTGTTTTCCATATTTGTTGATATTTTTAAAGCATTTAACTAACTAGACAGAGCAAAATGTAACCAATGAGGTCTTTGGAGCCTATATTAATACTACACAAGATTCCTTGAAAACCATGGAATACTTTTGTTCAAAGACTATCTCTAATTATTGTATAAAATGTAGGAGAGAGAATGTTTGCAAAGTATACAAATCACTGTCTTGGACAATATCTTGAAATATAATGGAGAATATTGTGGAATACCAAAGTCCAAATGGAAAGAAATTCTCTATGGTAATGGTTAATAGTAAACTTCTCTAGTTTCTCCTGTTTGTGGCTAAGATTGTACTGATAGCATGGAGCCCTGAGAGATTACAGAGTACCCAACCAACAAAAGGCATTCACAAGAAATCAAGAGTGATCAACACAGCAAGTAGAGGAGAAAGTATATTGCCCATTATATAGCATAGTAACTGGACCATAGTAAAAGCTTAATGAATGCTTGTTGACTTGATTATATACTTCCTCTCTAACTTTTCACAAACAGCCATAGCCATGGCCCCACAGTATTGTGCACTGGGGGAAAAACAAACAGAGAAGAAGGATACTATAAACAGTTATAAGGTTTTGGATGAATTTCAAAAAGGGAAAATATGGATAAATGTCTTGAAGTCTGGGTGATTTTCTGTGAAAGCAAATATATATTTATATATGGACATATATATTTATATACAAATATACATATGTGTAAGTCTATTTAGGAGAGAGCAGTATGTGCTCTAGTAGAGAATTAATATCCCAGTTTGGCAAAAATAAAGAGTCCCATAAAAGGGGGGTCATATAAGACTAAAAGTTTAATTATAGCCAGATTATGGAGGACCTTGAATTATAAGTGAATGGATTCTTCCTTTATTTTATGAGCACTGATAAGTCAGTGAAGGTTTTGCATTTGAAAGATTACTTTGATAACTTGGTGGAGAGAGCACTGGACTTGGAATGAGAAAGAATTATGTTTGAAGCCTGTTGCAGAAACAAGCTGTGTGACACAGAACAAGTCATTTAGCCTCTTTTTGCATCAGTGTTCCCATCAGTAAATTGGTGATAATAATAACAACAATCTCTCAAGATTGTTCAAATGAGATCACACAAGGATCTGAAATAATGATCAAATGAAATATTTGCAAAGTGCTTATTGCCACAATATATAGACTATAGTAAGTACTATATAAATGTTAGCTATTTTTATCATCACCATTATTAGATAGTTGTAGTAGTAGTAATGCTTTAAGTAGAACCAATATTTTATCACTTTTTAGCCCAGTTTTGCCTATTAAACCGGATTTCATAATAGTATTTGAGGTGGGGAGAAAAGAAACATAGTCCTTATTCTCCTGGACTTAAATTAGACACATGGAGACTTTGAAAATTCTGATAGAACTAAACCTCATCTGAGAGAGAGACAGAGAGAGAGAGAGAGAGAGAGAGAGAGAGAGAGAGAGAAATCTTGGTTTCATTGTAGTGTGTAAGTTTTTTTCAATTGTTTTAATTATAGAGCATGGATTGTTCACTGATTAATAAATATTCTCAGCATCAATTACTGTGGTTTCAGGAATACACTTTATATTGTGAAACTTTCTTAGATATCAATTTGAAAACCCTATTTGGTTCTGGTTCAATTTGTTTTATTTTAGTATGTTATGCTATAGTTAAATGAAAGAGTAATACAAGTTTAAGAGATTTTTTGGACTCGAAGCTCTTAGAAAGCAACAGTTAATAGCCAGAAAATAGGTATATCATAAGGAACCTAATTGGGTGTGTTTAAAGACCATCCAATGCAAAATTCTGAGTGTCTACCTGACTTCAGAAGGCAAAGCTCTGAAGTTTTTAAGAGGAGTTTGAAATCAAGGTAAAAGAACCTTTTTTTAGACTGGAGAAAAAAGTGGCACAGGATCCATATGGAAAGAAGACATGGAGAGGACACGTGTATAGATAACCTCTCTCTTTAAATAACCATGTAAATGAAAAAGGACAAGTTCCTTGCTAGTGAAGGAAAAAAAAGAATGGGCAGTTAGATCACAAAAGTCCTTAGTACCACTGACTGGAATAAAGTCCATGGAATCAAAAACACTCTAGGATAGGAGGTCATAGCTTCTTTTGTGTCATGGACCCCATTGGAGAAGCCTATGAACACTTTCTCAGAATAATGTTTGATGACTACATTCATAGTTGAAGAAAATGTTAAATTTCCATTTGAATTAGTGAAATCAAGATATATTTTTTCCCATCAATGTTTACAAATACATTTAAATCTATCCCAGGGTTCCAGCTGAAGAACCTCTGCTCATTGTTCACATTCAAATAGGGATGCAGAATCCAATGTTTTAAATGGCATATATCTGTAGTAGTAACACTTACCTAATATAGCAGAGCTTATACATTAAATGGATGTTTTCCTTCAGAGTGGTCATTTTGGTGTGTTCTATACTTCTTATGATACTGCTATCACACAAAACATTTTAGGAATTGCTCTCAAAGACTGTAAATCATACCAGAAACCCAGTCTCATTACTTTTGTCATATATTTTTCTTTCTTTTTAAAATTATACCTTAAGTGTCATTTCTCAGCTTAATCGTCACCTATCTTTACATTAGAAATGGCTTGGAATAACAGAATTGTTTCAAAAATCAAAATGTTTCTTCAATTAGTGAAGAGCTGAAGAGAGTTTTCAAGATATTCATAGGAATATGTCCCAGGCTTTGAAGACAAATTCCAAGAGAAACAATCTAGGTTATTGTTGGAACAAATGCATAGTTTCTTAAAGTTACTACACTGAAGAGGATAGCATTTATTTAGATATGTTAATTCTGGAATTTTTTTAATTTAAAAAATGTGTTAGTTGTTAAGAAAGAAATCACCCTAATTTATTACACCTCTTAAATATATAATGAATAGAGCAAAGACCCACAGTTGGGAAGTCCTGGGTTTGAATCCAGCCTGAGATGTTTACTAGTTGTGTGAATCTGAATTACTTAAATCTCTTTGAGCCTCAGTTTCTTCATATGTTAAAAAAAAGAAGGGGGAGAAATAAGAGCATCTACCTTATAGAGTTGTGATCAATGTTTATATATGATTAAATGAGATATGTAGCAAAAGCATTTTGTAAGCCTTAAAATACTATAAAAATGTGAGCTGTATGTTTTCCCACCACAATGTAAAATAATCTCAAAATATGTAGAACGGTTTTAACTTTTTTTCTTTCAGAATTAGAAGAGATCTTAAAGTCTATTTAATTACATTCCTTCACTTTACAGATAAAGAAACTGAAGCCTACAGGGGGTTACCCAAAGCCAAACAGATTATAAGGAACAGAATCAAGATATGGACCCAAGTTTTTTGGCTCCAGAGCTAGTTCTTTCTAATTTGCATCACTATTAATTAGCTTCCTGCTATCCATTATTTTCATTTCTCCAGTCTTCTTTCAAATAATACTGGTTATTATTTTTCTTCAATACAGCTTCTTTAAAATGACAGTTTCTTGGTTAGTAGTGAATATATTTTTTTACAAAGTCTTATACCTCATATTGTAGCATACTGCTGACCTTGGCAGTTCCTAAAGAAAGGCTTCAAGTGTGAGCCTAGTGATAGACTGTCTCTGCTATTTAGGGCTCAGACTAACATAATAAACAGAAGTTTATCAGCAATTAGATGGCCACAAAATGATGAAATTTTGTCAGTGGAAATGAAATAGGGATATAAAAATACAAAATGATGTTCATCTTGAGTGGCTTCATTCCAGCCAAAGCAATGGTGGAAGAGCATTGGAAATGGGGGCAAAGAATGCTAAGAGCATCTGTTACCTTTCTTAGTACACAACCTGTCATTGGAATCTTGGTACATCATTGTCCAATATAAGCTGATAGACTTGAGAACTAATGGAAAACCACATCCACAAGAATAGTCTCAGTACAAATGAAACTAAAAGAAATAAATAATTTTTAATTAAATTGAAGGGCACTGTATAAATTCTGTCTGGGGAGAACATCTGAGTTGGCAGAGTTTGTTTCCTCTTTTTCTCAAAGGCAACAAGAAAGGGTCCCATAGGACTCTTGATCATCTCATGATTATTATAAGAAAGCAGCCTAGCAAATAGATGACTGTGCCTTATTTGTTAATATCTGTTACAGAGAATGAAGTAGAGAAATTTTATAAAGATTTTGATACTCTTCTCTAAACTACCTTGACACTTGTTGATTTCAAGGCAAAGGTCAACCCAGGAGCAAAAGAAGACAGAAGGTAATATGGCAAAAAATATTTTAAGAAAAAATTGTTTAAAATCAAGAATAAAAGAGGCCAAATGCTTATAGAATTGGAAGGTTTATTATGTATAGTTTTTTCCTTTAAGAAGAAAGTTGGAAATCTTTGTGAATTGTGAGCACCAACAAGCATCATGAAAAAAATTAAATATATTACCTTATTAGACAAAGAATCATAAATCTGGAATAAGAAGGGACCTCAGAGGCCATGTGATCCAACCTCAATATTATAGATGAAGAAACTGAATCCCAGGGAAGAAAGAAGATTTTCCCAAACTCACACAGGTATTCTATCTCAAAGGCATAATTTGAACCTTGGTCCTCTTGATTTCAAAGATAGTATTTTTATCTCTTCACCACATTCCCTCCGTGAATCTGGAGCAATTTGAGAATCAGCTGTCTATGTGTAAGCCAATAGAGAACTAGCTAGAGAAGAGATCACAATCAATTCCAAACTGGAAAAAAATGTGTAAAGATAAGAGGAATAGCCTGGTATGGTGAGGGAAGCAATGGATTTGAAATCAGAAAAATTGATCCTCTACCAGTTAAGGTACCACTTAGCTTAATTTAATTCAGATCATCATTTAATTAAAATCTTTAACTGTTAAAAGAACTGGTAGCTATAATAGAGAAGCATTGCCAGTCATATTTGAAAAATTATGGAGAATGGGAAAAATATTACAGGAATGGAAAAGGGGACAATTCAAAAAGAGAAAGAGAATGAAATCAGCAAATCAGGAGATGATAAATATGACTCTGACACCTAAGGAAATTCTAGATCACAGGATTAGACAGTGAATATCTAGGACATGAAAAAGAATTAGCATAAGAACTAGCATGGCTTTATCAAGAACATGTCATGTTCTAAACCTGTTTCTTAAACTAAAGATCAAGGGAATATTATGCATGTACTTTATCTAGTTTATTAGCAAAACATTTAATAAAGTATTTTATACTAGTCTTATAGAAAACATGGAGAGATGTGGGCAAGATGTTAATACAATTAGATATATTTGGGATGAATTGACTGCCAAATACAAAGAAGGGTTGTTACTGGTACCATGCCATCCTACAAGGAGAACTTCAGTGAAGTGGCATAGCAATGTGTGCTTGGACTTCTGCTGTTCAATATATTTGCCAGTGCCTTGGATAATGGCAAAGATAGCATGCTTATTGGCCGTGCAAATGACAAAACACTAGGATGGATAACTGACATACTAGATGACAGTTAGAATCCAAAAAGGGACTTTCAGGTTAAGATGGCTTCAGAGTAGTTGCAGAACATTTACCCTCCCCACCACCAAACTGTACGCTACCTCAAAAGAACAAAAAGGCCAAGTTCAGATGAGCAAAGGGACTCCACAACAAGGAGCAGCATTGAAGGTACGTGGGATTTGGGCATTTCCACACTATAAGGGGGTAAATTAGCTCCCACCAAAACGTGATCTGATCAATCCTCCCCACCCCACCTACAGGGCAGGATTCACAGCCAGCACGCTAGTGTGGGGCAACCTCTAAGTTCTTGGCAGCGGATTGAGAGCACCCCTAGGAGCAGCTAGACCTGAAACCCACAGAAGGCTGAAGAATGCACACCTAGGGCACAGAGAGGGGAGTGGGGCTGGGGCAACACACAGCAGAAACAGTACAGACTCAAAAAGTAGCCTTAGGCAAAAACTGTTCCATAGCTCCATACACAGAGAGCCTGCCCTCTTCACTCAGGCTTCTGAGGGAAGCAAAAACAAGCACAGCAGTGGCTAGCAATGCTCAAGAAATACCAGCACCAAAAGAAACAAGAGAAAAGCACTAACTCTAGATAATTTTTACATAGAAAAAATCGAGACCACAGAAGAGCCAGCAGAGGACAAACAAGTAAACACATCCAAACCCTCTCCCCAAATATGAAAATTGGTCACAAGCTCTTGAAGAGTTCCAATATGAGATCATGAGAAAGATGGAAGAGATTTGGCAAGAAAAGTGGGAAATAGTTCAAAAAAGAAAATAACAGTTTAAAAGGAAGAATTTCACAATTGGAAATTGAGTTTCAGAAATCAAATTAAATGAGAAGCAACTTGAAGACCAGAAATGACCAGCTGGAAGCCATGAAGAGCCAGATAGACCAGACTAAAAAAAGGAAAACCAAAAGACTACAGCTGAAAACCAGTCTTTAAAGGTTAGAATTGACCAAGTAGAAGCCAATGATCTCACAAGATAGCAAGAATTAATAAAGCAAAGTCAAAAGACTGACAAAGTAGAAGGAAACACGAAATGTCTCAATGAAAAGATGACAGATCAAGAAAATAGGTCTAGAAGAGACAACTTGAGAATTATTGGTCTTCCAGAAAAATCAAATAGAAATCTAGATATCATACTACAAGAAATTATCCAAGAAAATTGCCCCAGTGTTCTTGAACAAGAGGGCAAATAGACATTGAAAGAGCCCATAGAATACCCTCTACACTAAATCCTCAAAAGACAACCCCAAGGAATCTAATAGCCAAATTCAAAAGCTTCCAAGTTAAGGAGAAAATATTACAAGAAGCCAGAAAGAGACAATTCGGATACCAAGGAACACCAATCAGGATTACACAGGATCTGGCAGCCTCCACACTACAAGACCACAAGGTTTGGAAAAGGATATTTGGAAAAGCAAGAGAATTGAGTCTATCATGAGTCTATCACCAAGGATCACCTACCCATCAAAACTGACTTTATACTTCCAGGGGAAAGTTGGAAATTCAACAAATATAGAAGATTTCCAAGTTTTTATAAAGAAAAGACCAGTACTTAACGGAAAGTTTGATATCCAACCACAAAAACCAAGAGAAACATGAAAAGGTAAATAAGAAAGAGAGGGGAAAGAAAAAAAATTTAAGGTTCTTCTTTAAGGGCTTCGATAAGATCAAATTACTTATATTCCTATATTGAAAAATGTTACTTGTAACTCTCAAAAATTGTACTCACTATTATAGTAATTAGAAGAACTATACATAGGGAAAGGTTAGGGTACTAAGTGGTCTAAGATGATATGCAAAAAAGGGTGGGGGAATAGAAGATGGCATGAAGAGAAACTTGAAGGAATAAGAAAAATAGGGTAATCTATGCCACCCAAAGAGATGTATGGGAAGGGGAGGGGAAGAATACTATTATAAAGGAGAGGAAGAGAGTGTTATTAGGTAATATTTAAACCTTACTCTCAGAGGAATCAATTCTGAGAAGGAAGAACAGCTAGATGCATTGGGGTAACAAATTCTATCTTACACTACAGGTAAAATAAGAAGGGAAATACCAAAGGAGGGAGTGGGGCACAGAGTACATAAGGGGAGGGGAGAGGAGGTAAAGAATCTAATTGATCCTAAAAAACAAAAACAAGAGGGGAACATAAAAGGGAGGGGGCAGAAAGGGAAATAAAATAAGGGTGGGAATTAGGAGGATTGATTACAAGCAAACCCCTGGTTTAAAAGGAAATAGCGAAAGAAGAAAAGGCAGAATTAAGAGAGGTCTTCAAAATGTTGGGGAATACACAGATAACGATCATAACTCTGAATGTGAATGAGATGAACTAGCCCATAAAACAGAAGCAAATAGTAGAGTGGATTAGAAAACAAAATCCTACCATATGTTGTCTACAAGAAACACACAGGAGGCAGATAGACACCCACAGGGTGAAGGTGAAAGCATGGAACAAAATCTATTGGGCTTCAACTGAGAAAAAGAAGGCAGGAGTTGCAATCTTGATAACTGACAAAGCCAAAGTAAAAACAGATCTGATTAAAAGAGATAGGGAAGATAATTATATCCTGATAAAAGGCAGTATAGACAATGAGGAAATATCAGTATTTAACATATATGCACCAAATGGTATAGCATCCAAATTTATAAAGGAGAAACTTGGCAGAGCTCGAGGAGGAAATAAATAGTAAAACTATACCAGTGAGAGACCTAAACCTTCCTCTATCAGATCTAGATAAATCAAATCAAAAAATAAATAAGAAAAAGGTAAGAGACATGAATGAAATCCTAGAAAAATTAGAGTTAATAGATATGTGGAGAAAAATTAATAGGGACAAAAAGGAATATACCTTCTTTTTAGCAGCACATGGTACCTTCTCAAAGATTGACCATGCACTAAGGCATAGAAACATGGCAATCAAATGCAAAAGAGCAGAAATAATAAATGCAATCTTTTCAGATCATAATGCAATAAAAATAATAATTAGGGCAAAAAGAAAGGCAAATCAAAAATTAATTGGAAATTAAATAATATGATTCTCTAACATCATTTAAAGAACAAGTCATAGAAATGATTAATAATTTCATGGAAGAGAATGACAATCATGAGACATCCTACCAAAATCTGTGGGATGCAGCCAAAACAGTACTCAGGGAAATTTATATCCTTGAGTGCATATATTAACAAAATAAGGAGGGCAGAGATTAATGAATTGGGTATGCAAATTAAAAACCCCCAGATGAAAACTAAATTAGAAATACTAAAAATTAAAGGAGAAATTAATAAAATCAAAAGTAAAAGCACTATTGAATTAATAAATGAGACTAGAAGCTGGTACTTTGAAAAAACAAAATAGACAAAGTACTGGTCAATCTAATAAAAAAGGAAAGAAGAAAACTGAATTAACTGTATCAAAGATGAAAAGGGAGACCTCACCTCTAATGAAGAGGAAATTAAGGCAATCATTAAAAACTATTTTGCCCAATTATATGGCAATAAATATAGCAATCTAGATGATATGGATGAATATTTACAAAAATATAAATTGCCTAAATTAACAGCAAAAGAAATAGAATACATGAATAACCCCATATCAGAAAAAGAACTTGAACAAGCCATCAAAGAACTGACTAAGAAAAAATCCCCAGGACCAGATGGATTCACAAGTGAATTCTATCAAACATTCAAAGAACAACTAATTCCAATACTATACAAACTATTTGATATAATAAGCAAAGGAGTACTACCAAATTCCTTTTATGACACAAATATGGTACTGATTCGAAAGCCAAGTAGATCAAAAAAAAAAAAGAAAAAAAACTACAGACCAATCTCCTTAATGAACATAGATGCAAAAATTTTAAACAGAATACTAGCAAAAAGACTCTAGCAAGTGATCACGACGGTTATTCATTATGATCAGGTAGGATTTATAGCAGGAATGCAACATTAGGAAAACCATTCACATAATTGACCATATCAATAAGCAAACAAACAAAAATCACATGATTATCTCAATAAATTCTAAAAAAGTCTTTAACAAAATACAACACCCATTCTTACTGAAAAGTTTAGGAATAGAAGGGCATTTCCTAAAAATAATGGACAGTATATATCCAAAACCATCAATAAGCATCATCTTCAATGGGGATAAATTAGAAGCCTTCCTAATAAGATCAGGCGTGAAACAAGGATGCCCATTATCACCTCTATTATTTAACATTGTACTAGAAACACTAGCAGTAGCAATTAGAGAAGAAAAAGAAACTGAAGGTATTAAAATAGGCAATGAGACCAAGCTATCACTCTTTGCAGATGATATGATGGTCTATTTAAAAAATCCTAGAGAATCAACTAAAAAACTAGTGGAAATAATTGACAACCTTAGCAAAGTTGCAGTATACAAAATAAATGCACATAAATCATCAGCATTTCTATATATTTCCAACACATCTCAGCAGTAAGAGTTAGAATGAGAAATTCCATTTAAAATCACCCTAGACAATATAAAATACTTAGGAATCCATCTGCCAAAACAAACACAGGAATTATATGAATACAACTAAATACTTTCCAAATAATTAAAACTAGATCTAAACAACTGGAAAAACATTGATTGCTCATGGATAGGACAAGTTAACATAATAAAAATGACGATCCTACCAAAATTAACTTATTTAGTGTCATACCTATCAAACTACCAAAAAATTTTTTTGCTGAATTAGAAAAAACTATAACAAAGTTCAGTCAGAAGAACAAAAGATCAAGAATATCAAGGGAAATAATGAAAAAAATGTGAAGGAAGTTGGCCTAGCAGTACCAGATCTTAAACTATACTATAAAGCAGTGGTCATCAAAACAATATGGTATTGGTGAAGAAAGAGAAGGGAGAATAAATAGAATAGATTTGGGGTAAGTGACCTCAGCAAGAAAATAAATGATAAACCCAAAGAGCCCAGCTTTTGGGACAAAAACCCACTATTTGACAAAAACTGCTGGGAAAATTGGAAAACAGTATGGGAGAGATTGGGTCTAGATCAACATCTCACATGCTATACCAAGATAAATTCAGAATGGGTGAATGACTTGAATATAAAGAAGGAAACTATAAGTAAATTAGGTGAGCCCAGAATAGTATACTTTTCAAATCTGTGGGAAAAGAAAGACTTTAAAACCAAGCAAGAGTTAGAAAAAATTACAAAATGTAAAATAAATAATTTTGATTACATTAAATTAAAAAGGTTTTATACAAACAAAGCTAATGCAACCAAAATGAAAAGGTAATCAACAAATTGGGAAAGAATCTTTATAACAAAAAACTCTGACAAAGGTCTAATTACTCAAATATATAAGGAGCTAAAGCAATTGTACAAAAATTCAAGCCATTCCCCAATTTATAAATGGGCAAGGGACATGAATAGGCAATTTTCAGATAAAGAATTCAAAACTATCAATAAGCACATGAGAAAGTGTTCTAAATCTCTTATAGAGAAATGCAAATCAAAACAACTCTGAGGTACCATCTCACACCTTACAGATTGTCTAACATGACCCCAAAGGAAAGTAATGAATGTTGGAGGGGATATGGCAAAATTGGGACATTAATGCATTGCTGGTGGAGTTGTGAATTGATCCAACCATTCTGGATGGCAATTTGAAACTATGCTTAAAGAGTTATAAAAGACTGTCTGCCCTTTGATCCAGCCACACCACTGCTGGGTTTATACCCCCAAAGAGATAATAGGGGAAAATGCTTTTACAAAAATATTCATATTCACACTCTTTGTGGTGACAAAAAATTGGAAATTTTTTGGACATGAGGGAATGTCCTTCAATTGGAGAATGGCTGAACAAATTGTGGTATCTGTTGGTGATCAAATACTATTGTGCTCAAAGGAATAATAAACTGGAGGAATTCTATGTGAACTGGAAAGACCTCCAGGAATTGATGCAGAGTGAAAGGAGAAGAACCAGGAGAAGATTGCATACAAAGACATCATGATAAACTGTGGTACAATTGAACAAAATGGACTTCTCTACTAGCAGCAATGCAATGATCCAGAACAATTTTGAGGGACTTATGATAAAGAAATCTTTCCACATTCACAGGAAGAACTGTGGGAGTAGAAACCCAGAAGAAAAAACAACTGCTTGAACACATGTGCTAATGGGGATATTACTGGAGATTTAGATGCTAAACGGCCACCCTAGTGCAACTATCAATAATTTGGAAATTGGTCTTGATCAATGATACATGTGAAACCCAGTGGAACTGTGCATTGGCTACGGGGGTAGGGGGGATTTGGAGGAGAGGGAAAGAACATGAGTCATGTAACCATGGGAAAATATTCTAAATAAAAAGAAGATATTAAAAAAATAAATAAAAAATAATAAAGAATAGAGGAATTGTTCCCCTCCCAGGAAAAAAAAGAATTCAAAAAGGGCTGGAGAAGATAGAAAATTGGACTGCATCTATTAAGATAAAATTTAAAAGAGGTAAATGTAAAATCTCACACCTGGGTTTCAAGAGATTGACTTCATAAATACAAGATGAAGGAGACAGGGCTAGACAGCAATTCATCTGGAAAAGATCTAGAGGTTTTGGTGGACTGCAAGGATAATGTGAGTCAACAACATGATGTAGCAGCCAAAAAAATTAATGTGATCTCAGGCTGCAGTAAAGGGAATAGCTTCCAGGAATAGTGAAATGGACAATCCCATTGTATTCTGCCTTGATCAAGTCATATTTGGAGTACTGTGTTTAGTTCTGGGCATCACACATTTTGGAAAAGAGGCTGATGAGTTGGATGGTAAGCAGAACAGGGCAGCCAAGAGGGTGAAAGACCCTGAGTCCATGTTATATGAGGGTTAGTTAGAGAAACTTGGGAAAAGAAGGCTCAGGGGCAAAATATTCTGAGAAAAGCTCCTCAATTTTTACTGGACTACTATTATAAGGAATTTATTTAATGTTCATTCCGTCTCCTTAGGAGCAGAATTTATAGGTTAGAGAAAGTTAAGTAATATATCACTTGAACTCTTTAAGAGCAGAAGGCTTCTAAATAGCCCTGGGGTCACTTTAAGAGGCCTTGAATTAAAGCAGTGAAGGGAAGCGTTCTGGCCTCCATCTTCTCTGGCAGTATCAGAGGACAGGAGTGGCTCTTTGGGCTCTTGGTGAAGAGGCCTCTATCACAGTAGCTGGTGACAGCTGGAGTTGAGAAGAACAGATTTAAGGAGGTTGAAGAAGGAAAAAACTTGCTACTTCTAGTTAAGTATCTAGTTTCTGAGGGATAATCCTTCTCAGTACTCTGAGGAAGATAGGTCTGAGGTCTATTCTCCATGGCACTGTGAGGGGGCAGAATAGTGTGTGTCTCTGTGTCAGGCTGCTTTCAACTGACAGTGGATAGAGAAATTTCTGAAGGAGTGCATTATAATTTAAGTTCATTATGTTAGCATAGCTTAGTTAGATAGAAAATTATTATTTCAGATAGTGAGTGTAGTTTAAGGAGGCCTACTTAGGCAAGAAGAAGCTGCAAGAAAGCAGCCAGTAGCTGGAGAATAGGGAGAAGTAGAAGGAGGGTTATTTAGAGATCTTAGTGTTAGGTTAAGAGATTCCTGTCCTAGTCCTAACTCCTAGTTTCCTACTTCCTATATTCCTCTCCCTATCACCACTAGAAATAAATAAACATTGTATAAAGCTTTACTGGCCTTCTATCCACTGTCTTCAAATAGGTTAATCCTAAAAGCTCCAGTTATACCTATAACAGCTTGGGTTTCAACATACCAGATATTATTTAATTATAACACTACCAAAGTGCTATAGGACACAAAAAAAGTTAAGGATCCTTGTGCAAGAGGTAACCTAGTAGGTGTCTTTAAGAATATGTAGGAAGGGATAAAATTTGTTCTGTTTGGCTACAAAGGGCAAAGGCAGGAACAAAGGGTGGAAATTACCAGGAAGCAAACTTCCTCACACTTCAAACAGTACAAAGGGGGAATAGACTGCTTTGGAAGGTGGTAGGTTCTCCCTTATTTGATCTCATTGAGCAAAGGAAATGCATATTGTCCCTTAAAGGACTGGATGGGTATATTATACTATGGATTCTTTTTGGTTTATGAATTGGATTCGGTGGCCATTGACATCTCTTGCAACTCTAAAATTCTATGATTCTTTGAATACTCAAGCCAAAGAAATTGTAAATCCATCTATGTATCTAAATAAATTATTGTACTGAGGTTTCTATTTGATGTAAATATTATGGTATATTGTCTACAGTAAGGCAGAATAAAGTGAAATTTTATTAGCTATATTTTAAATTAATATTTTTATTCTCAAGTTACTTAAAATCCTATGCCTGTAGCAGGTATATGACAATGTTTTTGGAGCCTGGCTTTCTGACGTGAGATATCACAATTATGAAGTACAAAAAAAGAATTTATTTACTAATGTTCAAATTTTTATTCAAAACTGAGATTTTGAGAATCTTAACAATTGGTGTATCACTGATTGCAACATTTTGTCTAATTATAAGTCACTTGAGTCTAATCATGAAAATGGATTTAAGTTGAAATGAAGGTTTAGGAAAACATCAATTAAAAAGGAAATTTGAAAGATACAGGAAATGAAATTCTTAGTGAATCTTTCAAAGATAAAGACATTTCCTGATTTTATAAAATTATAAACCACAGAGGAAATATATGAAAGCTAATAAAAGTAAAACCCTACTACAAGCCTACTTTAGTACCTCATTGTGACATGGAAGTGACCCCTAAGCTCCCAAAAGCAATGCCAATAGAATAGCAAGCCCCACAAAGCTAAGTAAGCCTCAAGGAGGGGTGATGAACTATATATGTTGTCATCTCAAGTCTAGCCAGACTTAACAGTTATGTTAGAAAACGGAAAAATTCATTTAAAAGTAAAATCTCATTACCAAGACAAATATGTTATGAATATTCAAAGTCTTCTAAAAAACTGAGTTCAAGAAATCTTCCATTTTCTGTATTTAAATCACATTTCAGACCCACTTTGCTGATTTACTCCTTCCCAAAGCTTTGATCATTACATCCTCTAATGGTTCTATGTTCTGCATAGGATCTTGCCATCCCTCATGATATGGACTGACTATATATTATATGGACTGATTATATGTTATATGGACCATATGTTACTATGGACTAATTCCTGACACTAGCCAAGGGTTAGGACTCAAAACCATGCATCAAAAAGGAAGTAGCACAGTGGGTAGATCATCAGGCCTGGAGTTGGGGGGACTTGGGTTCATGTCTGACCTCAGATACTTTCTAGGTATATGACCCTGAACAAGTCACTTCACCCCAACTGCCTAGCCCTTACTGCTCTTCTGCCTTGGAACAAATACTTATTATCAATTCTAAGAAAGAAGTAAGTGTTTTTAAAAAAACTAAGTAGAAACCTGCCCTCATTGGTTCATGTAATGACAGTGAAGAGTGGAAACAAATTTTATAAAATTGGCAGCTTTTTAATAGTCAAATGGGATACATATTTTTCACTTTCCAATGCTCTATTTCCATTTCCATTGACTAAGCTATGAATATGCTCAAAAATAAAACTATATATACATATATATATATAATTATGGTTTAGAAACCTCTCATTTCTTAAGTTGTGTTTGAATTTTAGTGTTCTTGACCAAGTAAAAATGCAGAACACATTACTTATACTTACCTGCCTCTGTTAAACATTTTAGCAAACAATTGCTGTAAGAAAGTAGATGGTTTGAAAAAGTTCTTATCCATGAACACTTCAATTTCATTTAATTTAGTTGAATATAAACTGTTTAAGTGTTTTCAGTGTTTACTGAATGTGTTAATAGTTCTATATTTAACCTGTTTCATTTAGTTGCTTAGTTACACTAATTCTACTGTTCACAATGAGGTTGTTTATACTTTACCCTGGTTTGACCACATATGCAGTTTTACATTCAGTTTTGAATGACATTTTAGAAAGAATTTACAGGCTCAGGCATATTTGGGCAGCAACATGGCACAGGGGAGAAAGTGTCAGACCTGAGGTCAAATCTGGCCTCTGTAACAGGTATAGGTTTTAAAAGTTAACATTTTGTTAGCTATGTGACCCTGGGAAAATCACTTAACCCTGTTAGCCTCAGTTTCCTTATCTCTAAAATGAGCCAGAGAACGAAATAGCAAGCCACTCTGGTATCTGCCAAGAAATTTCAAATTGTTTCATAAGGAGTTGGACTTAGACTTAATGACAACGCATATTCAGAGAAGGGCAACCAAAATAGTGAAGAAATACAAAACTTAAAAAGTTAAGAGAACTGGGAATGTTTAGCAAGGAGAAGGAAAGATTTGGAAGGGTCATGGGAAGTTTTTTCTGTTTAGTCCTATAAGGTAGAACCAGAAGCAACAGGTGGAAACTGCAGCGTAGCGTAGTAAAGGGAAAACTTTACTAACAATTAAACTGTCCAAAAATGAGATTAACTGCCTCTAAAGATTGTGAGCTCCCCATAGACCCCCATGATGACTACTTATCTGGGATACTGTGGAACAGATTCCTGGACAAGTGTCTACTGCACCCAGGGGCTTTGAACAACCAACTCTGAGATGCTAGGATTCTACAATCCTGCAATATTCAGCAAATTCCAAAACAAGAAACTCATGCCGATCCTTGTGTACTATCTAAGCCAGTTTCCTTTGTGACCAGCAGAAACTGCCTGGCCAGGTTACAAAATACAATCCTTCGCCAGAGCAAACTCACTTATACATATGCTGATTGAACCCATGACCTTAACCTTATGAGCCCTGTACTAAACAGCAAAAAATACACCCACGCTTGGGTTAGAAGATACAAAAGAAACAAGTTTTCATGCCTTGAACCACTTCATTCATAATTTTTATATATCCACAAGCATTTCCTCAACAGCTGTCAACTTATTAGGGAATAGTGATGTGGTAGTATCCTCTTATATGTCTATTAAAAACATGTATGTCAAATCCTGTTACTGCAAATTCTTACCTACTACTTTATTTCTTTTGTCATACTGGAATTCTGGCTCAATATTGGTTGAAATGTATGCCACTTTGGGGGGCTTGAAATTTTTTCTATTATTATATATATTATAATATTATTATTCTATTTTATTAAAGTTTTTTCTATAATGTCATTGTATTTCATGTCATGTATTTGTTGTTGTTATTCTGCCATTCAGTTGTGTCCAACTCTTCATGACCCCATGGAAGCATAGCACTCCAGGACCTTCTATCCCTTGCTTTCTCTCAAAGTCTGTCCAAGTTCTGTGTTCATTTCTTCTATGACACTATCTATCCATCTCATCCTCTGCTGCTCCTTTTGCCTTCAATCTTTCCCAATACCAAGGTCTTTTCCAATGAGTCATGTCTTCTCATCATGTGGCCAAAGTAGTTAAGCTTCAGCTTTAGTATTTGATCTTCCAGTAAAGAGTCTGAATTAATTTTGTTAATTATTGACTGATTTGGTTTCCTTGCTGTTTAAGGGACTCTCAAAAGTCTAGCACCATAATTTAAAAGCGATCAATTTTTCAGTGTTCAGTTTTCCATATAGTCAGGTATTAAATATGTATCACATGTCAAGTATTAATTCCCTACAATTTGAATGGATAACATCTCCCAAACTTTCATTGCAAATATAAATATTTGTTATCTATGTTCAATTGTTTCAATCATGTCTAACTCTTTGTGATCCTACTTGTGGTTTCTAGGTAGATATACTAAAGTGGTTTGCTATTTCCTTCTCCAGCTCATTTTATAAATAAGGCAATAGAGTTAATTGAGTTAACTGCCCAGGGTCACATACCAAATAAGTTTCTGAGGCCTGATTTGATCTCAGGTCCTCCTAATTCCAGGTCTGGTACTCTATCCACTGTGCCACCTAGTTGCCCTCATATTTTTAATATGGCATAATTCATATAGATTTCTAATGTGATACAACTCCAAAATGGGTCTAGTGGCTTTCTCAGGTGTTGCTCTGACTTGTATCAGGTTCCTGGTAATAAAAAGATACTGGCAGGGAAAACAAAGTAAAACTGGGTCTGTGGTGGTGAGACTATATTTACTAATACTAAAGATTCTGGAGGAGGAACTAGGTTTTTCTACTGGTATCTGCTCCAGGAAGGGTTCCCCTGTTTATTTATCAACCCTCAAATGATAATCTTGCCATTTAACCATGGCACAGGTCAACTTTGTTACTTTCTACCTAAAAGAATGATAACAGAAGTTTAAGAACATTAAAAATATTCAGCAAAGACGAATGAAATATCACTCAAATATAAAGGACAAAATATATCTCAAAGGGAGAAAAGGTATTGTTAGTTGATAATAACATGACTACTATGATTGACAGCCTTTTGCTCTAACCTCACATAATCCGTAACAACCATTTAGACATTTCCTTTGTTGGTGCTTTCTAATGTTGTTCAAACATACCCTTTCAAAATGTCCTTATCCAATTCAACAAGCAATATTAAATACTTGCTAAATGCATGACAGTCTAAGAGACCCAGAAAAAAAAACAGAAAAAAAATTCATCCTTGCCTTCAAGGAGCTTTCATTCACTGTTTGGTTTTTGGTTTTATTTTGTTTTTTTTTTTAAACCCAAGTTCTACCCTAGTAAAAGTCCTAATTTGAAACAGATTTTTTGTGACATTTACTTTCTCCTTGCTGAATACCTTTGCATTACATTTATAACTTTCCATATTATTTAGTCTCGGAAAGCACATGTGTGATTTATTTGCCTTTTCAGGAAATCATGCAAGTTCTCTCACAAAGGTTTTAATTTTGTTTTGCATTAATGTTTGCATGCAACTATTTTCAAAATTCAGTTTTTAGAATTCAAATTGTATTCCCCTCAAAATTAGTCAATTTTTTCATCTAAGAAGTTTATAGATGTGACGCTTAAATGGAAAGGAGCCAAAAGCCTATAGTACTATTCCTGAGGAAAATCTAAGCAGCTGTGGCTGTGTAATTTAAAACCTCTGAAGAGTCTGCTGCAGTACTTGCCCTGCGTTATTTTAACATGAGGACTGGATGCAGACAGTTCTCCAAAGGATCCCCTTCCCCACCGCATGAAAAAAAGAAGTAAAAGACAAACCTGAGTACAACCTGAAAGGTCCAAATCGGTGAGCTTGTGGCATCCTTTGCCTGCATTCAGGTACGGTAAACCTTTCTCTGTAAATTTCCTGCAATAAGCCAAACTAAGTTTCTGTAAGTTGGGGAAATGTCTGAAAAGAAAACCAGGGAAAGAGGAGACGAGAGGAGAGAATGGTTATTATGGTTCATTACAGAATTGACATTCCAGTTGTTTGCTTGCATTTTTCTTAACATACAATGACTGAGAGAAGTAAGATTTGTTAACTGGACATCCTCTTTCCAGCTACTTAATAATTTCTTTGGGGCAAGAGTGAGAGGGTGAGGTGGATCTGCAGTAGTTAAGGAAAAGACTTCTTTCCATGCTAAAGAAACTAAGAATGGCAGTAAGATTTCAGAACTGTTTGGAGTAAGGATTAGAGCTAGTTTCAAATTAGAAACTCTCAAAGGAGATTAATTTAAATTTTAAGAGAACCAACTTTAAAGAGTCTACTGGATATGCATGCATATTTTTGGTATATTTAGTATATTTTTAGAAACAAAGTTGCAAGATTTGTTCTCTTGTTTTATTCTGAGTTTAACCGTGTAACGTCAAAATTAGAATTCAAAAAAAGGTTACTATAAGTATACAAAGAACAAATACTCTGTAAAATTTTCTCTGCTGATGAACTGTTATATAAGATTGTTAGACACTCATTTGACTTAAAATGCATTTTGGCAAATTAAGTAAAAATGAATCTATAATAATAGTGGGTTAGAGCAGTCACTTAGCCCAGCTCCCTCATATCACAGATGGGAAAACTGAGGACCAAAGGGATTGTGCAGTCTTCTCAAGGTGACTCATCTAACTAGTGGCAGAAACAGGACTAGAATCAGATCTACTGGATCAGTTTCTATGACCCTTTCCAAGTTACAAGTGGTTACTATTATAAAGTAATCTAAAAAGTAACCTCTAAAATGGAAAATTTTTAATTTTAATGAATTTTTACCATTTACAGTGTCCATGTCAATTATTTTCAGTACCAAAGAAAGGCTAATATACTATGATTAAATGAGCTTAAAATAGTATACTTCAAATGGTTTAAAGTGGATATGATATAAATAAAATACATCATAGACTATGAATCTTCTGAGAATTGAAACAGAACAATTATAGCCATGCCACAATGACCAAAATGAAAGCTTCCAAAGAGATGAACTGTAATTAGAATGAGTCTATACTACTGTGCTCCTTGAGCTTTCAGTTTCAGGACAGTCTTTGGGCAATGTTCCAAGCCAGCCCAAGTCTGGCATTTTTAAAAGTGCAAGGACTCCCACTACTGACAACTTCTAAGGAACAGGAATAAGTCATTGTTATGTAAACTAACAACATGAGTTTGTAATCAACAACACTACAGAACAAAATTAAAGGACAAAAAAGCAGGGAAAAAAATAGTTGGGGGGGGTGTGAAATCCAGAACTTAAATTTATATTCAATGAAGAGATAAAATAAAACATACAGGAGCTTACTAATTTTATTTCTGATATTCGGAAATACACATATCTAGTGACACAGATTTCCATACTCTTTCTGAAATTTTTTGAACCAAAACATGATTTTCCTCTCCGCCTATATCTTGCATTCAAAATATATGATGAAATATTTTGGTGTCTTTAATATTGTTCTGACTCAGATCAATAGCTCAAGGAGGAAATGAGATAGCAATAGCACAGATGGTCCAAGCTGCTCTGCTCCCTTGCTTGGAGTTCTTAAAATGATCATAAGGACTGATAAAATCTTAAGAATATATACATTTTGTCTTCACTACTTTCAAGTGAAACTGAGACCGGGATGGGAAAATATAATTTTCTTCCATTTATAATCAGAAATCCAAATACTGGCTAGACATACTTTGAAAGCTATCTAGCAATAGGAAATAATAAGCAAAATATAGGTTCTAAGGAAGCTTGTGGAATCTCCCTCCAAGGCAGTCTTCTAAAATGAGAATCTATACTTTTCTGAGAAGGTTGGACCAGATGTAATTCTTATAGGAGGAATATGGGTAGTCATTTGATATTTCAATGTCTTGTCCAACACTATGGCTCTCTCTTTGGTTCCATATTATGAATGCAACCTACCATATCCGAGATGGAACTCAAAAGGGTAAAAAGATTGCACTTCATAGACCGAATGATTACCATTCTAATGAGACTACCAATGATTTGTCTTCAGAATGGAAAACCCAAAGTGTGGAAATCCACTGAGCATTAATCTTAAATGTCTCTAAGCTTTTCCAGAGGAAATGATTGTTGAAGGTTTATAGCTCCTAATGATGGGAGAAATATCAGTTGACAGTGAAATCTCACTTGGCAAATTTTGAGTAAGACTGCTACACTTCATTCCAAGTTTTGGCACAGTTAAGGGTCCCCTGCTGAGCAAAATCCCTCATTTTCAAATACTGAGACCATTCACATAATCCTATGTCTGCTGTGGTTTTTGTTTATATTCTTACTTTGTGTTTTACCTTTTTTCCAGATACTTAACTTTTGGGGGATTTTTTCCTCTCATTTTAATATTACTAATTTTTGGCTGCTGTTATAAATAAGATGTTATTCTTTTGTAAACTTTAGTGGTTATTTTTAAGTGAAGTTTAAGAATTCTTACAATTCTTAAGTAAAAATCCAAATTATCTCTTTTTTAGCATAGATTCTTAGCAATGGGTATACTAATATACGTGTATGTTTTGAGTATGCTTGCTATAGATGCCTCTTGTAGTCTGGTAAATCCTAGAGTTGAGATCCAGGCCTAAAGACTGGAGATCCTCAGTTCAAATCTAGCCTTAGACTTCCTAGCTGGGTGACCCTGAGCAAGTCACTTAACCCCAATTGCCTAGCCCTTACTGCTATTCTCCCTTGGAAACAATACACAGTACCAGTTCAAAGATTTAAGGTATGTTTTTTTTAAACTTATGGATCCCTTCTCAGAAAAATGTTCGAATATGCATAAAATACAGGTAAGACCAACAGTTATTGAAATGTTATAAAAGTTAAGTTGATAACCTTTGCTCTTTGGTTTTATGAAGAGTTTTAGAAAAGTTGTCTTTAAATCCAATTTTATATTAAATATTCTAGGGGAGGTGATTGGTTGAAAGGAACTAAATGGAGAAACATCTTGTAAAAACACATCTTTAAATAAGTATTCATCAAACATCAGTTTTGTACATTTAGCTTTTCATACATTTGAATTTTATAAACTTGTATTTATTGAAAGCATATGCAGATTTTTTTTCCAAATCAGACCTGTACCTCTTTACCTTCTCTGCAACTATCTTAATTGCCTGGGGAAATGAGAGGTTAAATGACCTGTCCAGGGTTCCATGGCCAGTGTGTGCCAGAGGCAGGATTTGAACATAGGTCTTCCTGACTGGGACTATCTCTAGGCTATGCTACCCACTAGGCTATACTAACTTTCAAGCATATGTTCAATTCCATTTCACAGTATTAGATGATGCTATTGTCTAACTGGTATAGCTATCACTCCTCAGAGGTCATGGACAGCTTCACCTAGAGAAAAAGGATTTTGAATTTTAATTTGTGTATTAGTTGCATCTTTATAAGTAAAAATGTTTTAACTTTACATAATACCTACATTCAACAAACAATTCTGTGGCCCCTATGTGTAAAGCACTGAGAATACAATGTGCTGACACAGATCCCATATATGACCCTGTACTGGGTGTGCTTTTATGCCAGGGGACACAGAGATTAAGAAAATGTAGTTGCTGGAGCTAAGGAGCCACAGTGTAGGAGGGGAGATAAAATATGAATATAAGAACTTCTAATATAAAGTAGAAAGTAACAAGTGCCACCAAAGAGGCACAAAGTACCCTGGGAGTTCAGAGATGGGAGAACTCACTTTGGATTAGGGAAAAATAAAGGAAATGATCATGGAAAAAGTCAAAGTCTTAAATAATCCATAGTATTTCAAGAATTTGAGGGGTGGGGTGGGGGAGACCACACCATGCACAGAATTACCTGTCTAGGAAAATGGGAAGAATGTTTAGGGAACAGTGAGTGATCTAGTTTGACGAGGGCATAGGGTATTTGGAAAAGCGAATTATGACCAGATTGTGAAGGGCTTTGCATGTCAACTAAGAAGCCATTGAAGGTTTCTGAGCATGAGTATGCCATTATTGGAACAATATTTTAGGGAAATGAATATGGAAGCAGTGTACACAAAACATAGTGGAAGCTGACAGACCAGTTGGAAGGTTAATGCAGTGATACACATGAGAAATAATGAAGGAAAGAACTAAGATGATGGCAAGGGGAAAAAAGAGGAGATGCTAAATGGGAAACATGTTGCCGGTAGATCATGGAAATGAACTGAATGGGAGAAGCCAAGAAAGAGGGAGAAATAGAAGACAATCCCTAGGCTTTGTGCCCCAGGTAGCAGAGGCCCCATTTTAGTGACAGGAGGACCAAGAGGAGGAGCAGCCTGGTTTGAAATGTCCAGTGGGCAACTGGAAAAGTGGAACTTGGGTTCAGACTGGAGATAAGAAGACATAAATTGAGGAGTCTCCAGAGAAGTAATAGTGAGAGCTGTGGGATGAGATAAGATCATCAGTGCAATTCAACAATATTCATCAAATAGCTGTGACGTAAATTGCATTAATTTACATCATAGACATCTAGACATAAATAATTATAATGCAATTTGTAAGTACAAAAGAGGAATCAAACAGAGAGGGTCATATGAAGAGGAATAGAGGATCTAAAAAAGACTACCACCAGTACAAATGAGAAATTATAAAGAAAAGACAAAGGCAGACAGAGCCTTGAGAATGATTATGTTTAGAGAAGTGAAGAGAACCTAGAGGCAGTAGCTGAGTCAGGTAGTGGATAGAGCACTGGGCTTGGAGTCAAGAAAATCTGTGTTCAAATTTGACTTCACTTACTAGCTGTATGACCCATGGCAAGTCACTTAACCCTGTTTGCCTCAATTTCCTCAGTTAAAAAATGAAGATACTAATAGCAACTATCTCTCACAGTTGTGTGAATCAAAATGAGATATAATAGTAAAGCACTTAACACAGTGCCTGGCACAAAGTACTAGATGATGTTAGCTATTATTATTATTATTATTATTATTATTATTATTATTATTCAACCAAGAAAACAGGAACAAACATATCTAGCAAGAGAACCAAGCAGATATAGTATCATGGAAACCAAGAAAGAAAAAAATATGAAACAAGAAGGGTTAGTCACTAGTGTCAAATGTACAGAGAGATAAAGGAGGATGAGGAGTAAGAAAAGGCCATCACATCGGGTCATTAGAAAGTCATTAGTCACTCCTAAGAGAGTAGTTTCATCAAAGTGGAAAGGCTGAACACCAAAATGCAAAAGGATGTGAGTGGCTAATGAGAAAGTCTAGACATGGTTTTAGGTTACCCCTTTTAAGATGTTTATGGATTAGAGAAAGACAAATGAGGCAGTAACTTACATCTAAGTGTTGAGAGAAGTTTTTTAGAATAGGGTAAGATTGAAAGGAAGGTGAGAAAGAAGGAAAAGATGTAAAGGCAAGAGAAAGATTACAAGATGGACGCAATAAGATTGAAAACTTACAGCAAGTCCTATCGTTGCTCTAAGAAATCTAGAAAAATTATCTACATGATTCACCTTGGGGGAGGGAATGAGATGAAATTAAAAAAAAAACACATTTAAAGTGACTCATGGTTCTTTTATGCTTTCTCTTCTCAATTGCTTTCAAGAAAAAGTATGGACAAATAGTAATTTGTCCATAAAAGGCAAAACAAACAAAAAGAAAAGAGAAAACAGAAGAGAGGAGATTGGAAGGGTTTTATTCTATTCTTGAAGAATCAAAATTTGGAAATGTATCTGTATTTTATATTTGTTTCATTTTTTCTGTCTTTCTGGGGGATTAGACATGTGGTATAGGGATCTTCCAGATGAGAAAATTCCTTCTAATGCAGGTCCTTATCTTCTCTGCAATAGTCTTAAGAAAGTGATCTGGGTAAATGAGTAGCAGAGTAATTTATCCAGGATTACACATCCAATATGTGGCAGATAGGACTTAAATCCAGTTCTTTCTGACTCCTAAGCTGGCGCTCCCCTATTCATTATGTCACACTGACTCTCATATAAGGTTTATATGCTATATTTTAAAAAATTATGACATAAACAACAAATAGGAGAAAAAAGTATTTCTTCAAATATAAAGAATAATAAAATTGCATTTCCTATAGGCTACCAGGCATTCTGCTTTATTTATATATCATTATTCATTATTTTTTCCTATGAAATTTTAAAACAATATACTTTGCACCCTTATTTTTCTGTCCTAATATCAGTTCTAAGATAGAAGAACAGTAAGGACTAGGCATTTGGAATTAAATGACTGGCCAGGGTCACACAGAGAGGAAGTGTCAGAGGCCAAATTTAACCAAGGTCCTTTGGACTCTAGGCCTGGCACTCTTATCTACTGAACCACCTAGCTGCCCCTAAAATATTATATTTTAATCATACATAATGCCCTTTATGGCATCTATATGTATGTTTATATGTAAACCCCAAAGAATTATCTATAAAAATTTCCCTAAAAATTGAAGAAAGTTAGCTTTTGGTAGTGATTAACTATAAATTTGTATGTTATATATGTGGGACTTATTAGGCAGAGGGGGGCTATTTTTTTCTGATGTCAATAAAAAATTACATCAGGAACATAATAATTCATACTCAAATTAAATCCTTTGGCAAGTCCTTTCCACATAAAGTTAATTGACTGCTATCAATTATTCAGAAAAGTCTATATGGATCCTTAGTGTCTTATATATGAAAATATAGCTAGAGGATGAATTTTCAGAGAATTAATTTTTGTTTCTACTGGCTTAAGGAAATGTAAGTTTTACCTCTCTTCATACAAATGGAAAAAATGCTAGTACATATTATCTTTCCCAAAACAGTTGTTCCAAACCCTTTCTGCTTTCTTTAAGTTTGCAAACTTACTTCTCCCTCCTTTGATTGTCAGATGTTCTCGTCTCCTAATTTGCTGAAGAGCTTGAGAACTCCTAATGTGAAATGTCTCCATTTGTTTTCTTCACATCTCAACATGTCTTTCAATTTCATCCACCATATATCTTCCCTTTCTCCTGGCTCAAAGGTAGTGATGCTTTTTCTCCTCTCTAAGTCTAACCCTTTCACCTAGACAATTTAGAGGACTGAGCACAATGCCTGGCACACAGTAGGCATTTAATGTTGGTTTGTTGACTAACTGATGGAAATTTAAAAGATCACCTAGTCCATCATTCTACATTCAACTGAGATTGTAACTAAGATTTTTTTTCCTCATAGACATTTTCTGGTTTAGGAATTTACAAAAACTGGTACTCAGAATCAGACAATTGAAAGGAACACTAGCAAGATTTTAAACCCAAACTTGTGTAACAATGTTTTCCTGCTTTCTAGAAAAATAGATGATCTCATTTCACTTGGAAGTTTATCCTTATAATTCACATTTCAGGGAGCTCTTTTAATCTCTAATTTAAATTCTTCCCACAGTTTTCATTATTCCTTCTAGCCCTGAAGAACTGAACATTATGAATTGGAGTCTAATGATCATTTTGCTAGTGGTTTTCTCTATATCAGGCCTACATGATAAAAGCTGGCATAAAGTAATATCCATATTTTACATGGGATGTTTCCTTCCTGAACCATTTGTGACTGATCAAGGTAGGGAGAACTAAGATTTTGTGAAAATTATAGCACAGACTGATGAGCAAGCAATACATAAACCAGTCAAAGGTGGTAATTGCATTTACAGCTTCAGTTTCTCTCAAAACATTCAGGATAAACATCATATTTCTAAATGAAATTAAATGCCACTTGTTGCTTATCAACCTATTTCAGGCAGAGGAAAAAAATTACCTTGATAGTAGTTTTAGTGTTCTGTTAGAAATATCTGTGTGAGCTACATTCAGATTGATCAGAGCTGGGCAGCCTTCTGACACACATTTCATTAAATCATCCTGAAAAAAATAAAAAATAAAAAAAATCCCTATGAGAATCTAATATAATTAGTGGCCTTCCCTTTTGCTCTCTATTTCCTCTATTCAGTCCTAAGGAAACACATATTAGCAAAAATAGTAGATATTACATAACCATATTAAACTTGATAAAGTACATTGTATGCATTCACTTGCTAAATCTTTGCAACACTTCCAAAGTAGTTATTACAGATATTCTTATCCCCATTTTGGCAGCTAGGTGGCACACTGGATAGAGTGCCTAGCTGGAGTCAGGAAGATTTGTCTTCCTGAGTTCAAATCTGGTCTCACTTATTACCTGTGTGACCCTGGGCAAATCACTTCACCTGATGGACTCAGTTCCCTCATCTGTAAAATGAGCTGGAGTAGGAAATGGCAAACCACACTGGTGTCTTTGCCAAGAAAATTCCATATGGGGTTAAAAAGAGTTGGACACAACTGAAAAACAATTGAAAAAATAAATCCCCATTTTATCAATAAGAAAATGGAGCCTTAGAAAAATCAAGTGATTTGGCCCAAGGTCAAAAGATTTATTCTTAAGACTTGCCTTGATTCTTCATTTCAATACTTTTTCCATTACCCAAAACTCCTTCATAATTGCATAGCAGAACCCAGTCTTCAGCCTAATTCATAGTGGCACTAATTGGCTTTAAGTGCTAAACTCTAACTTTTCTTGCCGCTTTATGTAACTTTATTTGGAAATGGTCCATTCCATTTCTCTGCTATACCAACTCCTCAACTAAATTTGAAGCATTCAAAAACCAGCTCTAAGTATCAAACATGAAGTTGTCTTAACTCTTAACAATATAAAAACTGGTTAAATTTGAAATAACTGAAAAATTTCAAAAAATAGAATTACTATCAACTTAGAAGTTGGGGGAACAGAGGAAATAAGCATTTATTAATTGCCTACTTTATGTTAAGTGCTCTACAAACATTTCATCATTGATACTCACAACAACCCTGGGAGGTAGATGCTATTATTATTATCATTTTGCTGTTGGCGAAACAGAGGCAAAAAGTCACCCAGCTACTAAGTGTATGAGATCAGATTTGAACTCAGTTTTTCTTACTGCAGATCCAATGCAACAATTGTGATCAACAGTCTGGTTTTATTAATGACTAGTTTCTTATTTTAAAAGTGTTAAAAACTCAGGCAGAATTTTAAGTTCTATACCTGAATAAACAAGTTCAGTACAGATATTTAATCAGAGTGTTTGAAAAGGGCAAGGGATTATATATCTAAAAGGGGGACTGGGTGGCAAGCATAGTCCTGTTGCTTGGGTGGTCATACCCAAAACAGCAGAGGAGGCCTAGGCCAGCTCCACATCTACCAGAAGATGGGAACATTTATTTTCAGTATCATTTCCAATGTTAAATAGTCAATGTTCTCATGTGTTTCCTGGAGTCATAAAACAGCATATAGTTGCTCAGGTCAACAAGAGCCCAATCTACTGTAAAAAGAGCTGGCCAAAGGACCCAACGTAATGGAACTGTGTGTCCACATTGATTTGGCCATAGAGCGACTGAGTTAAATTTCCATGACTCCATAGCTATAGGAAAGGCTCTATATACAAGGATACTTATATGTATTTTTCAGGGCTTTCTGTAAATGATACAATACCATTACTATACTAGAAATAATGTCATGCTAATTGTAAGAAATCCTATCCTTCCTTCTACTGTACTGACAAGACCTTCCCTCTTTGTGAAGGATTTAGACACTGATGCCATCTTTGGTTACAGGCATAATTTCTAAAAAGCATGTGAGATCATTTTTGGAGCAGGGAAGGGGAAGCAGTTCAGAAATCTAGTGACATGAGAAGAGTGAGTGGCAAACTAAGCATGTTTTTTTAAAATACTATGCCAGATGGAGGCACTGTATTACATTGGCTCTCACTGAAAGGTACTAAGAAAGGCAAACTAATAGAGAAGCAAATGAATACAGGAGTATTAGCTTATATGTTCTTCAGGTACAGATAGAAGGAAGAAGAAAATGTGGCCTCTCAGCAAAGACAAGTAGGAGATAGAAATTTTTGATCTGCTACAGAATGGCAATCCTTTGAGGTAAATCGAACTGGATAATCTAGGGTAATCAAGGTGTTAAAACAAGGTAAGATCAGCTGTATCCTCTGTTTCTAAAATGACCAAGGAATTGTTTTCAAAGCGATTAAGCATGTAAATATAAAATGAATAAGCAAATATTTGAGGGCCTATGGCAGTTTGTAAATTTGTCTGTAATGCTCTTTGGAATTTTTTTAACACAAAACATCAGACAAGTGTCTGTGAGAAACTGAAGCATGTTGAATGAATATAACTCTTTAAATGCAAGCCTACACTGAAAATGCTTTTTTCACAGAAAACAATAGTAAAACCTGGATGAAATTAGCAGTACCACATATTATTAGGAATTATATTTGGTAAATACTTTGATGTTTCTAAATTTGATGCAGATGTCAATGAGGTTTAATTTTCTCACTAGCCTGGCAAATTCAAGGAATATCCAAATTTACTTGAGACATAGTACACAAATTATAAAAGAAATGTTACTCTTGTATATATTATTTCCCACAGAACTAATCAATACTTGCTAAATGAATGAATCAATGAATCAATGAAAAAAGGAAATTTGGCAGAATTAACTGTATAGTTTTGTTTTTTTTACTGTATAGCTAAAGGAATGCATCTGGAGAATGAAAGAAGGAAAAATTTCTCTTTCTAATATTAGGGAAGCATATTTTCATTTTGTGAAAAGGTTAACAATACAGTAATAAGAATGAAATTCCACTTTCTGTCCTATCATGGTTATCAGTGTCATTCAATATTATGGAGTACCTTTCAGGTAATTATATCAACATAAAGAATCAAACCAATCACTTCTGTTATTTAATGGCAAAGCGTGGAAAGAATGCTAGGTTTGGAGTCAGATGTACCTGCACCAAATTCTGGCTAGACTCATGCCCTTTGAATGACTGCGCAAATCGTTTAACTGCTCTGGATCCCAGTTACCTCCTCTGTAAAATGAGGGATTGGATTAGGTAATCTCCAAGGCCTTTTACAATTCCAAATATTCATATTATCATCTACAGGCTAGAATATTCCTTCTGTGTTGCTGAGTACAAGTAAAGCAGCTAATTTAAATCCACAATTGAGGAGAGGAGGCTTTGAACAGTGATAGTCCCTTGAAAATTATATATATATATATAAGACTATATATGTATTTTCCTCCACACTTAAAAATAATGTTTTTACCATCAAAATTGAAGAGGATGGGGTAGATTATAAGGAAATTGCTGCCAGCTGTTGAGAAAACTGGAGACCACCATAACTGCTCAGCTAGTGTAGCTGAGAGTACAACTCAAGAGCAGCAGTCTCTATTGGTAGAAAATCCCTGAAAACATGATAGAAGTTGTTGAGAAGATCTGACCAGGTACTATTGTCTTCTAGCAAGACCAAGATTGAGCATGACTTGTGACGCCTTGTATATAGTATTTACTTAGTAAATATTTGTTGAAATGAATTGAATCAAATTTTGGTTTTGTTTTTTCCATGGCTTTTAGAACAGTGCTGGATCCAATAGTAGACTCTGAAATAATATGTGCCATATGAATGGTTATGCATCCTTTCATATACTTTTGGAAGAAAGGGTAAATTTAAAATCTTCATGCTTTGTCATCATCTCTTACCAAGTATTAAGAGGTCTAACAACTGGCAAACATCAGAAGGAAAAATTATATCAAGAAATAGTTTGTTTTATTTTATTTTCTAGATTAGGAAATATAAGCTGGGATGGGAGGTGGGACAGGGAATCTGTGATCTCATATGTATGTATGTGTATAAAATAAGCATGTAGATCTACATACGTATATATGCTTCTCTCTAAAATATATGTTTGTATATTTATGTATATGTCTTGTTCAGTCATTTTTAAGTTGTATCCAATTCTCTGTGACTCCATTTTGAGTTTTCTTGACAAAGATACTACAATGGTTTGCCACTTCCTTCTCCAGATCATTTACAGATGAGGAACTGAGGCAAACAGGGTGAACGGACTTCCCCAGGATCACACAGCTAGTAATGGTCTGAGTCTGGATTTGAACTCAGGAAGAATAGTCTTTCTGACTTCAGGTGTGGTACTCTATCCACTATACCACCTAAATCACTATTTAAAAAAATATGAGGCAGATAGTATTATCTTTGTTTTACAGACAAATTGAGAAAATAAATCCTTAAAAAGTCCTTGCTTTTGTCAGTTTTCAAACTAAGATAAACCATCCTTTAGTTCATATAATAATACTACTCTTTTTAAATGAATATATAATTAAGGACCTAGTTGCTAAAAACTATCTTTTCTCACCTCTCCAAATATTTGTCAAAGGGTGAGTGAACCAAACCACCATTGGACTAATCTATTCATTGTACTTATTTTAATAACTGCTGCCCTGCAATGAAGTCCTACTATGCTGCTTCATTGTGGCAGGAAGGTGACCTTGATTTTTCAAAGTCCCTACCAGCAGAGTTCACAAACTGACAGCCACAGCTGGAAAGATTTGGGATATGAGGTTAGTGATGAACAATATACCATTCATCCAAGGCTCAACCTAGCCAAATTCAAAGAGGCTCCTTGCCAGAGAACCGACCACCAGATGAGGAATTTCTTTAGCCACATCAAGTCAGAAAGATACATCTACCAAGTCTGGAGAGGTTTTGACCAGTCTAAGATTGAATGTGTATGAGTGAAACTATATAAACTATATGTGTTGTAACTTATACAGATCACTGACTTAACTGATTTCATCATAAAAACGAATCTCTATCAGTCACTGAAATGGAGAAGCTGATCTTCTACACACACACACACACACACACACACACACACACCTCTACATGTTTATGTGTGTGTGTATGTATACATACACACACCCAGATTTCATTGGTATAGGGAACATACAATGAAGAAACTCCTCCTAATGCAAACTGATAATTTCTCTGCAACTTATAGTCTCAGAGAATTGCTTATTATAATCTTGGATCATACGTTTGCCAATGTTGATAGCACATTCCTTCAGGGTTAATAATTTCAGGCAATACAGGGATAAAAATTTTCTTGCCAATTTTAAACAGCTTAACTTTTTCTAGGAGAATTAACTTCCAAACTTCAAAATAAACAAGCATATATATGCTATATATGCCATATGTTTATTATATATATATGTATATATATATATATACATATATATATAAAGAGAGAGACAGAGAGAGAGAGAGACTCTCTCCACACAAACATACACATATGCCAAATACTTATATAGGAAAGAAATGATACTCACATTTAGTCCTTTGCATTCAGAGACATTTAGTTCTTGCAAATTTTTACACTGATCTAAATCAAACATAAATAACATTTTGTTATAAGATGTATTGCATATATTTAAACTTTTTTCAAGAGTATAAATAAAAGTTTTCATGAAATGTAGCACATTCATTAGAAAACAAGAAAAAAATCTTGGCAAGTAATTTATTCTAAGTATATGCCTGCTTTTCCAAGAAAGTGGTTCCTCTTGGCCTAAAATCATAATATGCAGACAAGCTTATAATTTTATGAAGATAAAAAGAGGAAGTGGAAAGAATAAAATTACTCATTTCGGAATAACAGCATACATCATAGCCTTGAAAATCTTCAAAACATTTCAATAAAACTACTTCTTGTGTTTATAAAACACACCTTAGAAATTGGCCCAAAATTCTCATTCATCAAAAAAAGAAGAGTTTATATAAATTGCTCAAGGGGTGATTACAAATCAACATTTTTAAAAAACCCATAGGCAAAATCTGCAGACATTTATTCAATAAATATTTAGCAAGTGCTTACTATGTGCAAGGCAACAATTCAAAGAAGGAAAAGAGAGGTTCCTGGTTCAATAGAAGCTTTACACCTACTCAGAAATATAAAGCATGAATATTTTTAAATCTGTTAATATATTACATTATATGACAAATTTCCTACGAGTGGCACAGATAATCATTTTTCACAGATGCTCAAAGGAGAGTGAAATCACTTCCATCAACTATCAACAAGGAAGCCATCATGGAAGGCTTGAAGTGTAAGCTAGGCCTCAAAGGATGAGCAGTATTTTGAAGCAGGTTGAGCAGGTATGCTAGGTAGAGCAACAAGGTGAGGTAGGCAAGTACGAGGTAGAAAAATACTTCTGCTACTCAAACTTTTAGTTAGCATTTCCGCCTCTCATGTCATTACAAGCCTTGATAAGAAAAATTATTATTAATTTTAAGTACATAGAAACACATAGAGGCATAAAATGATAGAGTATTGGGCTTAGATTAAAATCCTATAGTTGGCATTTACTAGTTTCATGACTCTGAGCAGGACCTTTAAATCATATGTGCCTCAGGCAGCTGCCAAGGACTTATCTACCTGGTCCTAGATGTGTTTCTATTTGTTGATGGAAGGAGTTCCTACACCAGGAGTTCCTTTCATTGATGAAATAACATATTTTTCATGTTTACTTAAGTTTAAGTCTATATTCAGTAACATTTCTTCCACTGTAAAAAGTGGACCACCTCCTAAAATAATGAGCCAAAGCAGAAGTATATTAAAAACCAAAAAACAGAAAGAGACCTTTGAAAGTAATGTTGATATTGGAAGTCATCAGTAGCACAACTTAAGGAAAATATAGGTTCCAAAAGCAATACATGTTAACTGGATTTGGGTGAAAAATATTTTTATAGGTTTGAACAGCTGTCTGAGACTTGTGAGACTATCCTTTCAGTTCTGAAATTAGGTTTCAAACATTCTGTCTTTATCAATAAGTACCTGTTATTTGTTGTTGTTTGGTCATTTCAGTCATGTCTCACTCTTTGTGACCCCATTTGGAGTTTTCTTGGCAAAGATTCTGGAGTAATATCTTTTCCTTCTCTAGTTCATTTTACAGATGAGGAAACTGAGGCACATAAGTTAAGTAACTTGTCCAGGGTCACAAAGCTTGTAAGTGTCTGAAGCCAGATTAGAACTTAGGAAGATGAGTCTTTCTGACTCCATGTCTGGCACTCTATCTGCTGTAACACCTCGCTGTCTCCAAGTACTTATTAAGTGCCTGTTATTATGCTATGTTCTGTGCTACCTGCTGGGAACATGAGTACAATGGATGAAATTTGCAAGAAGGTTACATTGTAATGGTGGACAGAGCAAAAATATATATAAAAATATAGGTGGTATATATTTAAAAGAGAATAAAGTCGTTAAATGCAATGTATTTTGAGAGAGAAGGATCTAGCATCTGGAGGTATCAGAAAGGCTTCTTGTAGAAGTTAGCACTTTAGCTAAATCTTGAAAAAAGGAATGTTATAGGATAGAAGGGAAGAGGGAGATCAGTGCAAGCATGAAGGTCATCCAGTGCAATAGCAGCTAGATTAGAGATTGAATGCATGTGTGAGGAAAAGAAAAATGACTAGTTTGTCCGGACTGCAGCATATGGAAGGAGTAATGTCAGAATGAATTTGGCAAGATAAGTTGGGACAAGGTGAAGACCTTCAGAAGCTAAACAGAAGAGTTCATACTTGATTCCCCAGGCAACAGGGAGCCACTGGAGTAGGCCTAGGAGGGCACTGACATGGACAGATCTACACATGAGAAAAAAAACATTTTGGCAGCAATGAGAAGGATAGAGTGAAACAGGAAGTATCTGAGGTAGGAGGACCAGTGAGAAGGCTGTTGTAATAATGGTGGTGAGAGGTGAGGAAGGCCTGCACTAATGCTGTAGCTGTGTCAGTAGAGAATGCAGGCAGAGGCAATAGATATTGTGGAGGGAGAAACCACAAGATCTGTCAATTCACTGGATATGTGAGATGAGAAAGGGTGAGCAATCAAGAGTAATGCCAGGGTTACAAACCTGGGACTAGAAAAACGATAGTGTCTTTGAAGTAGAAAAGTATAGAAGACAAGTGGGGGGGGGTGGATATAATGAGTAAGGAGGCCATTCCAGTTATGGAGTACAGCCTATGCAAAGGAATGGAAATGGGAGGTAGAATGTCATGTGTGATGAAGAACAAGAAGGCCAGTTTGACTGGACCACAGTTTTTCAGGAAGAATAGTATTTATTAAGACTCTATTAAAGCTCTAAAGGAAAGCAATAGCCTGGTTGTAAAGGTTTTTGAATAGCAAATAGAGGAGTTTATATTTTATCCTAGGGATTAAAGGGAGTCACTGTAGCATACTGAGTGAGGAAATCAAATAATCAAGACTGTGCTTTGGGCATATCTATTTGACAGCTGTGTGGAGGATGGATTAGACATGACTGCTACCTTTGTTTAGGCCCTCATCACGTCTTGCCTGAATTGTTATGATAACATCCATTCTGGACTTTCAACTAAAAAACTAAAAAATATGGAGGAATCAACTTCATTTATATGAATAAAGAAGTACCTCAGTTGAGAATGGCATGGTTTAAGATTATGGAGGTTCTCTCCACTTCTATTTTCCAGACTTAGCTGCTATTCTCAACATGGTGGTGGTAATAAAATGAGAGAGGATGAGAAGATGAGAGAGAGGTGCATATAGAATGAGACTTGACAACTGACCAGATATATATGGGGTGAGGGAGAATTAGAAATTGAAAAGAATCTTGAAATTATAAAACTGGGTGACTGGGAAAATAGTGGTGTCCTCACAGAAATAAGAAAGCAGAGAAGAAAAATGGGATCAAAAGTATATAATAAATTATGCTTTGGATATATTGAGTTAGAGATGCCTGTTGTTCACTTGCTCCAGTCATGTCCAACTGTTCTTGACCCTATTGGAGTTCTCTTGGCAAAGATACTGGAGTGGTTTGCCATTTCATCCTCCAACTCATTTGACAGATGAGGAACCTGAGGCAAACAAGATTAAGGGTTACACATTTAGTAAGCATCTGAGGTCTGATTTGAATTTAATTCTTCCTGATTCCAGACCTGAAACTCTATCTGCTGTGTCAGCTAGTTTACCCTAAAGATACCTAGGGGATATCTCATTCAGACTGTTCAGTTAGAACAGTTGGCAGGGAAAGATGAGCTCAGGAGAAAGACTAGCAATCAGAAAGTCATTTGCTTAAAGATTAATAACTGAACAATTAACAAATGACAGATATTACAAAATCAAAAGTAGACACAGGGAAAAAATTAGCATCAGTATAATGAACTTATAAAAATAACTAGTATTTAAGACAAAGTACTTTTTATGAAAATGCCTTGCCTAGAATGTAATAGTCATAGAAGTCAATTTAAATCTCACTTGTCACTCCTATTTCTTTCCTTTAAAATAATCCCTGCTTTTTTGCCTATAAAGAAATATTCACAAAGGACGTAAAATGAGATACTCAACAATTTTGTTTATCATTTTAGTCTGTATTTTTATTTTGAATATACTTCAAGTTGTTATTGTACTTATGCTTTCTCTATCTGATGTCCATGAGGGAATTAGCCGCTATACATTAGTGATCTTGCAACATACTTAAAACAGTACTTAAAATTAAAATTCAAATCTATCCTTTTTGGTATATAGAAATCAGAAAATGTTATCACTAGAAAGGACCATTAAATATGATTATTTTAATCCAACTCTCTTGTTTTACAGGTGAGAAAACAGGCTGTAGTACATATCCTTCTAAGATATAATATACATTTCTCTAACTTCTTAAACTATATATTGAACATCTATTTAAAATTAGAAAGAATATGAAAGATTATTTAACCTCAATCCTTCATTTTATAGACAAAGAATTTTAGACTTGGAGAGGTTAAACAGAAATGTAAAACACTGGCCTAGCCTATATAACAGTGGTTTCTAAAATTCTCAAGTATAAGAATCTCTAAAATTTTCAGACGAAATAGTAGTTTTTATCTCTCAGTCTGTTTCTAACTCGCTAACCTCTAAAAATAGCAATATAATGTGTATGTGCCAGAATTCGGACTACAGAAGGTATTTTAAAATTTGATTTACAAATGAATTCAAAGATTCTTTGCAGTCACTCTATGGTGCCCAAGAGTCTGGGATCCATGGAATCACTGAGCAGGACTGTTCTTTCCCAAAACCAAGCAGCTGCAGACTGCTTTGTTTTCTAAGATTTCACGCCTGCTTTTTATAGTCTTGCTATCTCCCTCGTGGTTAGGCATCAGCTGTTGTTATGTTGCCTTTAGGAGCCTGCACAATGTAGTGGAAGGAGTAATTGATTCAAATCCCATGATCACCTGCACAGGAATGTGTTGATAAATCTGTCTCCAGGAAAAAATTGTATAGTAGAACACACTTTTAAGTTTAATCTGCATTATTAACATTTTCTTAAGTCTAGACAGGAAGCAGATAGGTGGTTTAGTGGACACAGCACTGGGCCTTGACTCAGGAAGACCTGTTTTCTAGTACAACCTCTGATATTAGCTGTATGACCCTGGGCAAGTCAGTTAACCTCAGTTTGCCTTAATCCACTGGAGAAGGAAATGACAAACCACTCCAATATCTTTTCTGAGAAAAGCCCAGAGACAGTATGGTCCATGAGGTCATGAGGAATCCAACATGACAGAACAACAACAAAGTCTAGACCAGTGATGGGCAAACTTTTTAAAGAAGGGGCTAAAGCAGGGGTCGGTAATGTTTTTGGCTGTGAGAGCCATAAACACTACATTTTTTAAAATGTAATTTCACAAGAGCCGTACAGTGCTCACAGTGAGGCTCCTGTAACAGCGTCTGAAAAAAAAATTGGCTTTATGGCTCCTGCAGAAAGAGCCAAACGTTGCCAACCCCTGGGCTAAAGGAAAAGAAATGCTCATCTTGTCAGTCTTTTTCTAAGGCAATTCTTTCGAAGTTTCATTGTACTGTATCCTACTCATTGTATTCGTCAGATTAGGAATAATGTCCTGGCTGTGAGACAGAACATTTCAGGGGGCCACATCTGGCCTGCGGGCTGTAGTTTGCCCATCACTGGTCTAGACCATCAGTAAGACAATAAAGCCCTAACATGTAGATTTCATAATTTCTATTATGTAAATGCTAACGCTGAAAGCTAATCATTAGAACTATTTTGGGCTGACTCCAGCACATTTCTATAAACCTGAATAAATCAAGTAATCTCTTTGAGCTTTAATTTCCACATGTATATAATGAGGATAAAAATACCTGTACTATCCCCTCCATAAACCTGAAGCCTATCAAAGGAACACATGAGGAGGAAAACATGTTCTTTATGAGCATGCAGCCAAAATACAGGGATATATAAAGGGAACAGTATAAAGATTACATATGGCCAAGGAGTGAATGGGGAGGAGTGACTCCTACCTGTGACTGAAGGGCTGCTAAGCTCTTCTGATGATGCCATCAAGCTGCTCTCTAGCTAGGTTATTCCCTGTAGGCAACACAAAGTGTACAGTCTCCCAGTAACTAGTCTCTACTGAGAAGAGCATTAACGTATGATCTCTGCTAAACATGCCTCCTTTAGGGTTTCATGTAGGTACTACTTGATGGTGCTTTATCAGTTCCAAGGTGGGCTCCAGGCATGGTACTATTCAGCACAAAATTGTGGAGGTTCTCTCCACTCCTAGTTTCTGGACTTGGCTGCCATTCTCAGCTAAGCTAATTCTTTTTATCTTGTAAGAGAAGTAGGCTCTGTCATCTTTTTTTTTTTTCAGCTGAAAACCCAAGGTTTTGATAGAGATAAAAGATAGAATGATAACATATCAAGTTTTCAGATTAAGAATAAAATCTCTAACAGCTTTTTGTCCCATAAAGAAGCTTAATTTGTTCTCAGAGACTTGGTTGCAATTGGCCTTTCCACCAGAAAAATATCTTTTCCACAGGCACCAAGTTTTTTAGAAAACAAAATAGTTCCAGCTGATTTGTGCCTTAAATCTTTAAGTTTATTTTTTAACCATGACATGCTCTTTACTAAGGGCAGAAGCTCTATCAAAAGCTGCAATCTACCTTACGGTTGCAAATCCCTTATGGCTTTTTTTTTTTTTCCATATTCAATACTGTGAGTATAGCATGTTTTGTTTTATTATAGAAAATCAATAAGCTTTTCAAATATCTTTGTACAGTTTACTTAAACATTTAGCAAAATAATATATTTCTAAGTAATGAAAAGATTACAGGCTAACAATATAATTTAAAACAATATATTAAATCCTCTAATAAAGAAGCATGGACTGTCAAGGTTTTGCCTAAATGACTATGCTGCATTTTCTTCTATTCTGCTTTCTCAATAATACCAAATATACTTTTTACATTGCTGTTCTAGACTTTCCCCAGATAATGCTTTTTTTTTTTTACATTTATTAATATTCATTTTTAACATGGTTACATGATTCATGCTCCTCCTTTCCCCTTCAACCCCCCCCCGCACCCCCCCTACCCATGCGCATTTCCANTGGCCGATGCGCATTTCCACTAGTTTTGTCATGTGTCCTTGATCAAGACCAATTTCCAAATTGTTGGTAGTTGCATTGGTGTGGTAGTTTCGAGTCTACACCCTCAATCATGTCCACCCCGACCCATGCGTTCATGCAGTTGTTTTTCCTATATGTTTCCTCTCCTGCAGTCCCTCCTCTGAATGTGGGTAGCATCTTTACCATAAATCCCTCAGAATTGTCCTGGGTCATTGCATTGCTGCTGGTTCAGAGGTCCATTACATTCGATTTTACCACAGAATGTCAGTCTCTGTGTATAGAGTTCTTCTGGCTCTGCTCCTTTCGCTCTGCAT
>NC_058134.1:155291500-155373620 GCF_016433145.1 Gracilinanus agilis | reverse complement strand
CCCTGCTATTTACCCCCTCTTTCCCATCCCCCATGCCATCTTAGATTATTTAGTGTTCCACCCTCACCCTGTGAATTATTCTTCTGATTACTATAATAGTGAATATTATAATAGTGAATAGAGTTCACTACAGAGAATTAAACATAACATTTCTCTACATAGGAATACAGATAATTAGATCTCACTGAGGCCCTTAAAAAGGCAAATTTAAAAATTACAAGTTTTCTTTCTTTTCCCTCTGTAACTTATTTACCTTTTCAGGTTTCTCTCGATTTTTGTGGTTCGATATCAAACTTTCCATTCAGCCCTGGTCTTTTCTGTGCAAATACCTGGAATTCTTCAATTTTGTTGAATGCCCATACTTTCCCCTGGAAATATATAGTCAATTTTGATGGGTAGTTGATCCGTGGTTGCAGGCCCAGCTCTCTTGCCTTTCTGAATATTGTATTCCAAGCCTTACGGTCTTTTAGTGTTGAGGCTGCCAGATCCTGTGTGATCCTGATTGGTGCTCCTTGATATTTGAATTGTCTCTTTCTGGCTTCTTGTAAGATTTTTTCTTTTGCTTGAAAGCTTTTGAATTTGGCAATAATATTTCTAACCGATTTCTTCTCTGGGTCGAATATGGTGGGTGTTCTATGGATCCTTTCGATGTCTATATTGCCCTCTTGTTGTAGGACTTCAGGGCAATTTTGCTGAATAATTTCTTTTAGTACGGAGTCCAGGTTTCTATTAATTTCTGGGTTTTCTGGAAGACCAATTATTCTCAAATTGTCTCTTCTAGACCGGTTTTCTTGGTCTGTCACTCTCTCATTGAGATATTTCATATTTCCTTCTATTTTTTCAGTCTTTTGACTTTGTTTTATTTGTTCTTGTTGTCTTGAGAGATCATTGGTTTCTAATTGCTCGACTCTAGCCTTTAGGGACTGGTTATCGGCTATAATTTTTTGGTTTTCGGCTATAATCTTTTGGTATTCCTTTTCAATCTTGTCATTTCTGGTGTTCAATTTGCTTATCAGTTCATTTGATATCTGAGCCTCACTTTCCAATTGCAAGATTCTACCTTTTAAACTGTTATTTTCTTGGCAGATCTCTTCCATTTTCCTCAGAATCTCAGTTTTGAACTCTTCCATAGCTTGTGAGGAGTTTTCCTTATTTGAGGAGGGTCCGGATGCTTGTTTGTTCTCCTCCTCTGTTTGCTCGGTTGTCTGGATTTTCTCTGTGTAAAAGCTGTCGAGTGTTAAAGACTTCTTCTTTTTGTTATTATTCTTTCTCTTCTGAACCTCCTGATGCTGATGCTGAGTAGCCATCATTAGCCCAGCAGCTTCTCAGCTTTATCCTCGGGCTCAGTGTCTGTCTGTCAGAGATCTATTGGCTCCTGAGGTCTGAATTCTGGTTTTTCCCAAGGTCAAGCCCCCTGGTGGGCCCTCTTGCTTGTTCCTCTGCTGGAGGTTTCTTTACAAGTCTCAGGGCGCTGCTTCTACAGTCGTATACCCGTCTGCACTGGTTCCCCACTTAGGCTTAGTTCTGCCTCCACCCACGCCTCTACTCAGCTGGCACTCTGCGCGCCCAGCGTCCTGCTCCGGCGCGCGCGCTCAGATTTCGCGTGCTTTTTTTGACTTAATGGGGTCCTAAGTCTTGCTGCTGTCAGGAACAGGTCCCGGAGCTGCTGATGACTCGATGGGTGCCCCAAACTTGCTCTATTTCTTTTTAGCTGGGTTCGGAGCTATAGGTGAGTGTGGAGGGGTGGGGGTGGGGCGGTTGCTCAGCTCGCGATTGAGTGAGTGAGAGCCCTTTTTAGCTTGGAAATGTCTCGATTCCACGTACCTTCCACGCTGTGCCCTGTTGTGGGGTTCTTCCATTCGTCTGGACTTGTTTTTATGTCCCCTTGAGGAGTTTTGTATGTTTCGGTCAGGAGAGGTTAAGAGCTGCTTCTTACTCTGCCGCCATCTTAACCCGGAAGCCCCCCTTATGGCTTTTTACTTAATGACTGACTGCTAAACTTCATCCAGTCATCTTCAGTTTAGAGGCTGTCAACTCCAACAAACTGCCAAAACACCTCTGATATCCAGACGTTCTTAGTTCATTCATTACCTCTATTCTGACTTTCCTTGCCTGCCTTCTCAAAGCTGATCTTATTTTTTTAAGGATAAATGTTTCCTTATTTATTGTCTTAGAAAAAAATAAAAGCTAAAAACAACAATTTTTAAACAACCAAAAAGGAGAAAAAAAGTTAAGACAAAAGCTATTCACTGCTACTTTTAAGAACAGCTGGGAGGATCCAGAAAAGAAAGGGAAGATGTTATTTTTTTATTATTTTATTTCACTTTTTAAATTTTATTTGTATTGTCATGCAAAACACACTTCTATGCTGGTCACTGATGTAAGAGCAAACTCATACGTAACCAAAACCCCAAAATAAAAATATAAATACACTGATGTGAAAGAAGACTCCACATGGATTGATGCGGACATGGTTGGGGATGTGACACTAAATGACCACACAAATGCAACTATCAATAATATGTAAATAAGTCTTGATTGATCACACATGTTAAAACCAGTGGAAATGTGTATTGGATTGGGGGGGGGGGTAAAGGGGAGTGAAGGGGAAAGTAAAAACAAGAATCATGTAACCATGGAAAATTTTTCTAAAAAAATAAAATAAAATAAAATAAAAAGTGGAAGCCAAAAAAAAAAAAAAAAAAAAAAAGGAAGAAAGATGACTCCAACAGTTCTTTCTCTGGAGGTGGATAAAAGCTGATCTTATCATTAACATATTTAACTCTACACTGTCTTCTACTTACAAATCCTTCTTCCTCTTGTTTTATCACTCATTCCATGCCAAACTCAAGCCCTGGATCATTCCCCTCATCTACATTCTCTGCTTGTAATGGAGCTGGAAGAAGCTACTTAACCATCTAATGTAGGTACACTACAAATTTATGTTATCTAAGCTCATTTGGACCCTCACTGGAATTTCCATTTCTCTCTGGTCGGTTTCCTATCACACTCCCTACAAAACCATTCCAATCTTTATCTTTGCTTTTTAAACCTCCTACTCCTCTCTTATGTCCAGTCTTTTCAGCTGAGGACCTCACATTTAACTTTACTGAGAAAACTGAGGTCATTCATGTAAGAGGTAAGCTCCCTCTACTCCCCTTCTCTTCATCTCAAAACTCCTTACATTATACCCCTTTCTCTTAATTGACTGGTTAACCAATTGATTGACTGATTGATCCTCAAGCATAGTTCAAGTAAAAGATGACACTCTCACTAAATGTTTCTCAAGTATGATATTTATGGTTACAGAATAATCAGTGGAGTAAAATAAAATAATTCATAGAAGTCTCAGTTCTTCAGGTAAAAAGCAAACTGGAAAAGCAGAAACAAATTATTGTGTCAACACTCAAGAGTGGTCAGGTTAACAAGTGAGGCATACAAAAGATGAAGAAGTTACAATGATAAATAATGTTCTTTTGACATGATTTGTCAGAAAATCAAAAATAAGCAAAATGAACAAGAAGAAAAAAAGTGGAGGGGGTTGCTATGCTATAGTAGAGAGTATTCTGGATTTACAATCATCAGACTTGGGCTCATATCCTGAGTCTGCCACTTGATACTTAGATTAATTAGGTAGGTCTCTTGACTTCACTGGGCCTCAGTTTCTCCATTTGTAAAATGATGGGATTAGACTCCATGATCACTAAGTTCCCTTTCTTTTTTTATTTTTTTTAACCATTAACTTCTGTGTATTGGCTCCTACGTGGAAGTGTGGTAAAGGTGGGCAATGGGGGTCAAGTGACTTGCCCAGAGTCACACAGCTGGGAAGTGTCTGAGGCCAGATTTGAACCTAGGACCTCCTGTCTCTAGGCCTGACTCTCAATCCACTGAGCTACCCAGCTGCCCCTAAGTTCCCTTTCAACAGTGAATCCATGATCCTATGATCCCTCCATTTTGAATCTCCTTTTGGAAAAAGTTACCATTTCTTTGGGCTATTACAAATGTGATGACTAAATTACACTATTTTTACAACATCCTTTTCACATATAGGAACCTGAAGAAGTTATTACAATTTCTAATCATCTTCTTCTTTTCCAACCCAGGAATTCTACATAATCCAGCTGCATCTCATCATTTCTGAACTGCATTAGTTAATATTACCCAAACTCAGATTTCAAAGGCATCCTCTCACAGTTTCGTCTATCTCACACAAAGTAATTGGGGCCAGCTGGATGTCAGGATGCAAGTGGTTGCCATTATAATATTCCTCTTCTTTTGTAAAACAGCTGAATTTAGGAAGACAAGTTTGGGGAGTTCAAGAAGCAAAGCTCACAATGGAAGGGCAAACAATGGCAGGAGGGCCTCTAGCACTGTGAAGCGTTATGCCCCAGGCCTTCCATGTGACATATATACTTATCTTCATGAAAAATACTTGGATTGTCAAGAAAGAAAACTAGTTTATACTTTACCTGGTTGGCCTGAGGATTTGTTGCATATGCTGCTAGCAAGAAATAGAATCCGTATATTGAAGAATAATATGTTTTCCAAGTTTAAAAAACTGAAAAGCCTGGATTTACAGCAGAATGATATCTCGAAAATTGAGAGTGAGGCTTTTTTGGGTTTAAACAGACTTACAACCCTCTTACTTCAGCACAACCAACTAAAGGTTCTGACCGAAGAAGTCTTCATTTATACACCTCTTCTAAGCTACCTGCGTCTCTATGACAATCCTTGGCACTGTACTTGTGAAATGGATACGCTGATATCAATGTTGCAAATCCCAAGGAACAGGAATTTGGGGAACTACGCCAAGTGTGAAAGCCCACAAGAACTGAAAAACCAAAAATTGAAGCAGATAAAATCTGACCTGTTATGTAATGAGGATGAATCAGAGCAAATGGCCCCCACAACTCAAGTATCAGGGAGACCTACAGTTGTCAAGCCTGAGGCAGACTCCACTCTTTGCCACATTTATGTGTTTCCCATACAAACACTAGATTGCAAAAGAAAAGGTCTGTATTCAGGTTTTCTTCTCTCTTTATTATTTATGTGAGTTGTTTAAATGCTCTTAAATTTTACATTTTCTCTTGGTACTGTCTGGTTTTATTTTCTTTGTCTTACTCCCTCATAACTGTGGCGTTTGCTCTGATATGTTCTGACTGCATTTAGTAGTGAGCAATGCTTGGGGCAGAGACAGAGCAAAGGGACAAAAATGTTCTAATTCTTCCTAAGACTCTCCAGTTGTTGAAAAGGTATAAGCTGCTCAACCAGATCCCTCTCTCTCCTCTTCTGTCCAGCATCTCCTCCTTTTCTCTACTATTCTTTATCCTTTTTTCCAAAATTAGAAAGGAAGAGGATTGTTTTGGGAAAGAAGAAACACCATCAGAGAGGGAACCATTCCAGGTTTTTTGTTTCTTAATTCAAGCTCTGGCATATAAGAAATTCCTTCATTTCCAGATGTGATTTAAATATGGAAACCAAAAAAAAAGGATGAAACCAGGGCACAAAATCTTGCCCTAATAGCCTGACTTACTCCCGTTAAGACAAAAGGCTGGAAGGAAAGCTATGTGGCTTGGTGGATTGAAAGTCAGGTGCAAAAATGGGGTGTCCTGGGTTCAACTATAACCTCAGACATTTCTAAGCTGTGTGACCCACCCCCTTGCCTAGCCCTTATTGCTCTTCTTCCTTAGAACCAATACCTAGTATTGATTCCTAGACAGAAGGCTAGGGTACTAATTGAAGTGTACTTAAGGAAGAAAAAACACCTACAAAATATTGACAAATGTGACTATGCTAAGACAGAAGTGAAGATGTCTTTTCCATTACTTTTATCCTATGGTTATAACCATTGACTTCTCAAATAAATATAAAGCTATAAATCCTACAGGTGTTAGCTTCCTTATGTTGTAATGATTCCTATATTATGTTATATAGTAGAGCAATAGACTACAAATACCCATGGCATAGAAATCTCTTTTAAATGACAATTCAAAATCAAGGACTTTAAATTTACACAAGAACAGGATATTGCCTACTTCTTAAAAATGACTATATACTGGCCCCCAAATATCACAATATTTAGGGACATGGGAACAAAGCTTTGAGTAACCTTAAAATTGCTATGCAGATGTGAGCTGCTGCTGTTATCCTTGCTGTTATAAATAATACTCTGCAAAATTCCAAATGAGCATAGACCTTCTGCAGGATTTTTGTTTTCAAAATAGACTGAGCCTTCACTGAAATGATAATATAGAGAAGGGGCTGTGGTGCTATAAGAGGAACATGGTGGAGGTGAAAGAGGCCTGGCCCTTGAATTAGGAGCATCTGGATTCAAGTCATGTGCTCGAAGGGAAGTTCTGTAATTCCTCTGGAACTCCATTCTCACCTTTTTAAAGCCGGGCTAAAGGAATGCCTAAGTCTTAGGAGTACTCTAAGAAAAAAGGCAGTGTGGTTCAGTGGAAATGAAGTGGCTTTGAAGTGAGAGGACTTGGACTCAAATATTTCCTCTGATCTGTTGTGACCTGGGGCACAGATCCTAACCAAAATTGGGTCTTGCTTTATTCATTGTAAAATAAAGGGGCTCCTATTGCATGTTTCAAGTCCAGGTCTAGGGTCCTCCAATAGTGTTTTGTCAGACCTAAGGTGTATAAAAGACTTCTTACTGGACAGGATGCTTTTAGAATGTCAGTATAGATTCCCCAGAGGTAATCTGGGAGACTTGTGGGTAGGACATTGATGATGCCCCAATTAGGTTTGTATGGGAGGCAGAACCAGAAGCATGTTTCATGATAAACAATGCCAATGGGGAAAAGAGAACTCATGATAAGGAGAACAAGGGTGGACAGCCAAAGAAATGAACTGGAAAAAAAAAGAGAGAGAAGGCAGGAGGGACTGAATAAGGCAGCATAGCTGGCCAGGAAGGCAAGTTTCATTGTTCTTGCCCACAGTACCAGTGGAGCACTGTGCTGATCACACCCCGTCTTCCTTGCTGTGCTGATTATTACAGTACAGATGTTTGCTTCCTTGCAAATTAGATAGCACACTCTTTCTTTCTATGATTATCCTCTAGTCCTCAAAGCTTTAGCTTGTTATTTATTGTGGAAGGCTTCCATGGGATTTGAAGCCTGGCAGTTAAGCAAAGTTCTCCATTTTATCATCAGGCTCATAAGCATTCTGATTCAAAAAGCAATGTAGTTAAACCTCAAAGAGTCTAGTATTTCCCTCACCAAGAATTCCTGTTTATACAAAATAGGGGGATTTGGTAGATAAAATCTGGTTTGAAGTAGATTCAAGAACTGGTGGAATATGAGCTATATTCAGTTAAAGGTTAGTATCTCCTATCAATATGCCATGTTCCTCAGTACCTACATGATCCTCTTGGAAGGTAGACCAGTGAAGTCAGCAACCAGGCCAGGTCCCTGACTTGCAAATACTTTCTAAGGATTTAATACTGATTGGTTCCCAGTTGTAGGAGGTTTTGCCCCTTATATGGTTTCATGCACATCAGCTTTAACTGTCTACATCTCCCTAGACCAGTGATGGGCAAACTATGGCCCCCTAAAATGTTTTATCTGGCTGCGCAACATTATTCCTAATCTGATGAATACAATAAGTAGGATACAATACAATGAAATTTCAAAAAAGCTGCCTTAGAAACAGACTGACAGATGAGCATTTCCTTTCCTTTGGCCCCCTCTTTAAAAAGTTTGCCCGTCACTGCCCTAGACAGTTGTAGAATCATCAGAGAACACAGTGTGGAGTAAAAATGCAGAGAAAAGCCAGGGTGGAAACCACGGTTTATGTGTAAAGAAGTATTTTGGGTGAATGAGTCAACTGTGCTCTTGTGGCATAATTCTGCCAATGGGAAGCTAGCTATGTAAACAAAATTTTAAAAATAATATAAAGGATAGCACTTATGATATTTAATCTACCCATCAGACAGAAGATTATAAGGAAAGGAAAGGTAAATTTTTACTTAAAGATGGTGAATAGTGAAGTTTAGGCTCATACTATGAACGAAGGGCCCTTGTTGGAGGTAAAGGGGATGGGGCCTTTCATCAAGGCTAGAAAAGTCTCTTGAAGATAAAGGCAACCAGCCTAGAAGTGGTTAAAAGTTCAATGGAGGAAAGAAAACTATGTCTTGAATGAGTAAATAAATGAATGAGTGAAAAAGTAATCATTAAGTGCTCACTAAATACCAATTACTAAGCATACTAAGTCCTGAGCATGCAAATAGAAAAATGGAGACAGTTATTGCTCTTGAGGAGCTCACACTAATTAGGAGAAGTGATACATAAAAATGAAGCTTAAAAGCAAATGGAAAGATCTGGAGGTTCTAATGGCTCAACAGCAAGATGGTTGGTAGAGTGTCCATTGGCCTTACGACAGAATCATGACCATGGAAAGGTGACAATGTCCAATATGAAATTTAGTATTATTGTCACCCAAGACCAAAATGGAATCGGTATAAGCTCAAGCAAGGCTGAAAGTTTTTCCATGGGATTTTTGGCTCAGGCATCCATTTAAAAAATATAACATATCAGCTGAATATCATGTTATATGGCCAAGAAAAGTTCTGAGTAATTGTTTTTCTGAAATTTTGACAACAAGTAGCCAGACTATAAGGGCACAGATGGCACAACATTCATTAGGCTTTTCCTGTCTGGGGAATTGGGGATGAGTAAAATGACACAAATGGAGGTCCCCAAATCCATCAAAGATGTAGCCTCTCACTTTTAACCTCCTTCCCACACTCCTGATTTCAACTGAGGAGTTATACAAGCCTGAATCATGGACAGCTGTGATCACCTCCTGGTAGATGAATCATAGGAGGTATGACCAAAGTTGAGTTGTTTTCCATCTGCAGATGTCTTTGCAGTTGGTGATTGCTCTTCTGGGTATCTGTATTCTGGTTTCAACAAAACCACGCCTACACAATAAAGGCAACATCCTGGGATCTATGAGTTGGTAAAAACAAATCTAAAAAAAAAGTAATGCTCAATGACTCAGATATTTGTTGAGTTTGTAGGTGCTTTGGAATTGTCCAATGTTCTTATAGTTAGTGTATATAACAACAGGTTGCTGGACTCTCTCCAGGACAAAGGTTCTTTCCTTTTCTTGTGTCATGGACCCCTTAGGCAATCTAATGCAACTCATGAACCCCTTCTCAGAGTAATGTTTCTAAAAAACTGGAAGAACTACTCTATTAAGAATGAGAAGGATCATCAATCAGGCAGGTACCAGGAGAACCCAGAGAGAGCAGAAGCATGAGAAGCTACCAAGAAGACATTATCAAGAAAGAGGTATTTAAAAAAGCCATTAGATTTGGCATATAAGAAATTATTAGTAACTTTAACAAAAGCAGCTTCAATTAAGTGAAAAGGTCAGAAACCAAGTATATGGAGTTTAGAGGAGAATGGGAGAAAGATATGGAAATACCAAGCATGAATGCATTTTCAACAGAGTTTAGCTAAGAAAGGGAAGAGAGATATAGGGGAATATCTGACAGCACAATAGACTTAAGTAAGAGGTTTTTGTTTTTAAAGGATGTGAGCATTTTTTTAGACAGCAGATGAGGAACAAGAAGAAAGAGATTAAAGATTAGAAAGAGTGGAGAACAGTATCCTGAGCTCAAAACTTTGTCACCTCCAGTTCATATGGCAGCATCTCAGTCCTTTATTGTCTGTGGGCAAAACATGTTACAAATCAACACAAAACATATCTCTATTCCCAATGACACTACTCTAGTGCAAGCCCTTATGACCACCCACCTAGATAATGGGCACCAAGCTGGTGTTCCCACATTCATGTTCTCCCCTGTCCAATTTGTTCTTCATATTGCTGCCAGAGTAATCTTTCTTGCATGAAGATGCTATTTTTTTACCTAAAATCTTCAGTGACTTGTTATTGACTCCTTAGTAAAGTTCAAAAACTCTTATGCCTGGTATTCACCATCTGGTAACAGTCTTTTTTCCCACTCTTTTCTCACACTAAGTCTCTTCCATGTACTCTACATATCAGACAAGCTGGACTATTTGCTCTTTCCCTAACATACCTTACGCTCTCTTGCCTCCATCCCTTTACTTACATCATTTCCTATGCCTGGAATGCTTTGTTTCTTGTTCTTTACCTTTTAAATTCCTTCTTATCATTTCAAGGCCAGTTCAATTGCTATCTTCTCCAAGAAATCCTCCATGAACCTTCTAATTGGAGGAGTCCCCCCTCCACCTTCACACAGCACTTTTTTTCATTTCCTTATATAACAAATAAAAGTAGTATAGAAGGATATATATATAAAGATAATACGGTTTTATTAACTGCCATATTGATAATTAAAAGCCATATGCCTGATAAGACTTCACTTAATGCATATGTACAAGAGGCAATCACATGAGGCATGCATTGAGTTACATACCTATGGAATATTATTCAGTATACATAGCTTGTTTAGATCTCTTCATTCTCCTAAGTCTGTCAACTTCATAAGGGCAAGGACTGTATCGGATATAGATTTTGTATCTCCACTAGCAACTATAGCACTGCACTCTACACAGTAGGTTTTCAATAAATGTTTGGTGAGCAACATTGTGAGAGGTCAAGTCAGGGACCAGGACAGAGTAATGGCAAGCTAAAGATTGATCAGATAAATAATTTCAGACAGGCAAAATAGGTGAATTCACAAGTACTAAGCCATGAAATACAAAGCCACTCCTAAAGTAGAAGTCAGACAAGTGAGAAAGGAAAGGAAAAGGAGACATTTTGCAAGTGGTCTCATTGTTTTAAGTCATGATAAGATGATGATTTGCTAACCTTGCCTTCTCACACATTAACCACTCTATTCAATGCCACATGGCTGTTTACTTCCTTTGTAGTTCAGATATATTTTGGACCCAGAGTATTTTATCTATGTTTTGGTTTTGGCATGGATTAATACTTTGAATATGTGACTGAAACCAGATGACCACCTAATGTCTCACAAAAGTGGCACCATAATGAGGTTCCCTTTCTTGTGGGGCAAGAGTAATATGTATGCTAAGTGGTTCTTAGGGCTTTTTCCAATTCTAAAGTGGTTGAATGACTTAGGACCACAAATATAAATTCAGGAAGTCTGATCCAGGATAGCATACAACCAAATAACCAGGATTCAAATTCCATTCCATTCACTGTGACTTTTGGAAAGTGATTTCAGTACTCTTGAGTTCATAATTTCATGATTAGATTTGTTTTCTATAGCTCTCTGTGGCCAGTGTGCAATCTCATACATCACTGGGTGGGCAATCATAAAATGACTTGGGAAATGTAAATCTGGAGTTCCTTTCAACTTAATAAAGTGTCTTGCATTGGCCTATCAAATTAAACTTGAATTAGGTCATGAACTTGAAGCAACAGGGCATCCTAGAAAAGTTGGTAGGTGAACTTCTCACTAGCCAGAAAGTGCTTAGAAAAATCACTGACTCCTAAAATATATGAATTATTAGCATTTATAATTAGGATCTATACATTTATTAGGATTCTTTTGATGATACTTATGTGAGAATTGGAATTTCACATTACTATCTTCCATTGTGTTAGAAGAAGAAAATGAAAAAAATTAGAAACCAATAACTGCTGTTATTAGGTTCCTGTTCCCTATATGCCAAGAAGACTTCTGCCTTTGTAGTTGCTCCCAGAATGAGATATGGCATTATATAGAAAGAAGATCTGTTTTCTGTTAATAAAATGAGAAAAAGACCACTTTATATAAAATGGAAACTGTCTGCACATGGACCACACTGTATTCAGAAACTAAATAACCATGGAAGAAATCATCTCCCTGGTCTCTCCTTTTACCCATGCTTCAATTCCTTTCCCAAAGCCAATCCTGCCTTTGTCTTTTTCTTTCTTTTGAACATTTCCTATTCTTTTCTTCCAGAATGCAACCACTTTCATTTTATATGGTGAAATTGTTCTTGTCCACAAAGGAGCTTTTAGACAAATTGGTAGGTAAATGTACAATAACACAGTCTCTAAATTCTAACTTTTACCATTTTTTTAGACAATCAGTCTTGATATAATCAGCACAGTCTAGAAACTATAATATATTTTAGAAAGTCAAAATTGATAGATACAAGAAATAATTTATAAACCAAGCACATTTTAGTAATTAGTAGTTACAGATTTTTTTAAAATCTCATGGACTAGCAGTCCCCAGTATGACATTCATGCCAGAAATAGAACCAAGTTCTAGGAAACTTGGATACTCTCCTTCATAGGAAGATAGTAAAATGGACCTGGGGATATATGCTTTATGCCTACTGGAATTCCAAAGAAATAAATGAATGATTCAGATCTTTGTTACTCAGTCACTCTCCATTCTTCATGCTCACTAATATCCCTACTCACTTTCCCCAGCATCCATGTTTATTTTTTTAAAAGCTGAATAGGAAAAAAAAAGTTATCAAATCCAAGCTCCTGTTAAGCTCTTTCCTGATTTTAAGACAATGCTCAAATGAACTTTCTAATACATAATAAAAATCAGAATACTGAACGGATCTTGGGATTAAAAAACGTGGCTCCAATATTTATTGTATATGGAACCATGGGTGAATCAATTAGCTCTGTGAATCTGTTTCTTAATCTATGAAATGTGAATATAAGGCTTGCCCTGTCTACCTCAGGGTTAGTTCCTCAGTTGGGAGGAAAGTATATATAAATGTAAATTATCCTTCACCCTAGATAAGTGATAAGATTACTAAGGAAATTCCCCAATTATAGCCTGCAATTTACTCTGGTTTCCTTGTTCTACCTTAAACCAATTAAATAAGTATGGAGTAGGTGCCCATTATAACCTCTCTAAGCCCCACTTTCTCATTAATAAAATGAGATTTGACTAGATGGCCTCTGAGGTTGCTTCCAAATCTAGACCTATGATGCTACATGAATATTAGTATAGTAGGTGCTGCGAAGGCTGCAGAGATATAATATGTGTACTCAAGAATCTTGTAATCACACTGGGGAGATCATATTTGTTCCTCGGTCATTTTTCCGTTGTGTCCAACTATTAGTGACCTCATTTCGGATTTTATCGGCAGAGCTTTTGGAATGATTTGCCATTTCCTTCGCCATTTTATTTCAAAGATGAGAAAACAGGTTTAAGGACTTGCTCAGGATCACATAGCTAGTTAGAATCTAAAACTGTATTTGAACTCAGGTCTCTCTGACTCCAGATCTGATGCTCTATCCACTGTGCCACCTAGCTACCAATATGGAGCATTTAAATAATGCTTTACAGTTCAGAGTGCTTTACAAATATTATGTCTTTTGATCCTTACAACAACCCTGGGAGGTGGGTGCTATTTATCTCAATTTTACAGATGAGGAAGCTGAAGGAGACAGAAGTTAATTGGCTTTGCTGAGGGCCATTTAGCTGCCCTGGTGAGATAATACACACGTATAAAAGTCATGATAAAAACCAGGTTGTACATGTTTGGGTTTTGTACCCAAAAAAAAAAATGAATGTATGACAGTGTGGTAGAAGAGAAAGGAAGAGGTAGATTTCATTGTGGGCTAAAATGATCAGAGGTTTCTTAGAGAAAGGAAGGCTGAAACAAGGTCATAAATTAGGGTTATTATCTAAATTTGTAATTTATGTTCCTTTTGCTTCTTCCAACTATTTCATCTTTACCTTACTTTCTGTCCAAAGGCCAAAATATACATGTGACACAGTCATTATTTACACATACACTCCTAAGGGGGAGTTAGCCTTTTTCCAGCTGTCTTGGCATATGTCAGATTGCTGTGCAGAGGGATGCTTGATGTGCCAGTTTAACAACATGTATCTCAGAGTTTGCCATTACTGCCCTAGAAAATTATAGGAAAAAAGCATAATGGCTTTATTCATTTTTTGCCAAAAGACTTGGTCTTTCAAAAGGAAGAAATGTGGAATTAGTTGAAAAGAATGTTCGTGCCATATTGAGATGAGATTTGCCAAAAATACATGAAAGACAGATTTTTTTAAATCTTCTTTTGCTCTATATTTACCAGCATATCCTTCTAATTTTTGAGCAGTCATTTTATTACAAAGATGGGGAAAGTCAAAAATCATACAGGTAATTGTTCCCAGCTGCCTTTGTGGATGGCAGAAAATGCTGAAGCTACAGTGAGGTACATAAATCCTCCCAGGTGTGAATAGTGGTTAAGTACTTTTTATTGCAGGCCAGAGGGTCATTCATGACTCTTCAACTTCTCTTAAGAAGCCTTTACAAGAGCTCTGGTTACTACTGATGACAATAAGGACAAACTACAAGGAGGAAAATTGTGTGGATAAAAGTTTTCCAATTTCCTCCTCAACACTGGTAAGAGAGAGGGATGGGCTAAAGGCTGAGGGGAAGGAAAAGTGGAAACCAAATAATTAAGATTATTTATTCATCGTGAATCAAGTACTCTGAGGATCACAAAATATGCAGAGAGGCAAAATGATAGAGGAGCACTGGCTCTAGGGTCAAAGGATTTAGGTTCAAATCCTGCTCAAATGCTGCCTATCCATCAGGGACCTTGGGCAAATCACACAATACCCCTGGGTCCCAATTTCCTCATCTATTGTAAAAGGGGAAGTTGGCCTAAATGATCTCTCTCAGTGCTTTCCAGTTCTAAATTTATGAACCCATGCAAAGTATCTTTGGTTAAGAAGTTGGAAGTTAAATCACTTTGGATATGGACAATATATAGATATAGATATATGTACACACATACATACATATACATACACATTTATTATACACACATATGTACACACATGCACACAAATAGGCCCACTGGTCTCCCTGACTCCCAGCTCAGCAACCAAATGATTGTGCCGCTAGCTACCACTAGCATATCACTGGTATATATACAGAAGATCTGAGTTCAAATTTGGCCTCAGACACTTAATAGCTGTATGACCCTGGGCAAGTCACTTAACTATTTGCCTCTGTTTCCTCACCTGTAAATTTTAGCTAGATGTCTGTACTCTCTACAAAAAAAAATGAGCTGGAAAAGAAAATGACAAACCACTCCAGTATCTTTACCAAGAAAACCCTAAATGCAGTCATGAGGGGTTGGACAAGACTGAACAACAAATACACACACACACACATACATACACCCCAAATGGTATATGTGTGCATGTGTGAATACATACACACACAGATACATTTGTGTATATGTGTATGTGTAGATATATGGATGTATGCACGCACACCCCCAAAGTGGTTATCCACATTCTTAACAAATATGTGTGTCTAAACTGGCACATCAAGCAATCTGACTTGTTCCAAGACAGCTGGAAAAAGGCTAACTCACCCATAGGAATGTTATTAATTACTGTATGTGTCATGGATAAGGGCTGGCCTCTGGACAGAGTAAGATAAAGATGGAATAGCAGAAGGAGACAAAAGGAAGATAAATCACAAATCTAAATAATGATAACCCTACTTCACAACCTTGCTCAAACTCTCCTTTCTCCAGGGAACCTCTGAGTACTTGAGCCCCAATAAAATTGCCACCTTCCTAGCTCTTCTCATTGCATACGTACTGTCATATAGTCATTCTGGCACAAAAACCTATGCAACTTTCTTGTTATCATTACTTAAGTATTTATTATATGTGTTTATTACATATATGTATATATTCATACATATTTATTCTATACATGCATCTAAAATCCACACATATTATTTTCTCACAACCCTCTTAGTAGGTGGTCTAAATATTTATTTCCATTTCTAGTGGGAAAAAGTTGAGGAAAAGTTTGGAAAGATCTGAACTGTACTATACAAGTGACTTGTACATTGACAGCTAGGTACACAATCAATAGTGCTGAGCTTGAAGTCAGGAGGACCAGAATTCAAATCCTTCCCCAGACACTGCCCAGCTATATGACTCTGGGCAAGCCACTGAATCTTTCTTTATATCAGTTTCCTAAACTATATAATGGAAATAATATATAACATCTACCTCCCAGAGTGATTGTGGGTATAAAAAGAAATAATATTTTTATATTGCTAAGCACAATGCTTGGTACATAGTAGGCACTTATAAACATTTTATTTCCATCCCCTTCCCTCCTCTATTTTTATGTCATTCACTGTTAGGATCAAGGACTTGAACCCAGATCTTCTGATTGCAAGCATCTAGTCTCTTACTACTTTGCCACAGTTTCTACAATTACAGATGTATATAAACTGTATATGCCATAGCTAACATATGTACACTTAAATTTTCTACCTTAATTCAATTTAACTCTTGCATGCATTCTAATTTTACCAACAGAATACACTTTTCCCATATTTTCACAATTGCAGTATTCACATATGGGTATGAGCACCAGACTTTTCTCTATCACGTGCAGAATAAGCCTTAGTTTTACAACTATTCATTTCTAGATCTTATTATCTGAAATTCTGAACAATCTTTGCCTATCAAGATGTCAAATATCTTTGCTCAAAAACAAAATGTCTCTCTGCTCCAGAACTTAATAAATGCTCATTGACGACCTGATACTTCTATGAATTCAAATTGTTTCTGAGCTTTTCTCAGGTGTATCACCCTGCCATGTTAAGATCTTTTCTCTACCAATTTACATATGATTTAGTTCGTAGGAGACTTGCTGTCATTTGCCTTTCAAACTTACCCTGCTCTGAAGATACGCTGTATACAGCAATCATTGCTTTTAGACTGCTAAACTAACTGCCTTCCAGAACCTCCCACCTGTTATCTCTCTAGCTATTTATAAAGCTCAAACCAGGTGGGCTTCAAAGTGTGCCATTATTGCCACAGGTGATAACGATGAACTTTGGCTTAATGGAGGTTAGACACTATAATTTAAACCATTCTATTATCACGGCAATCTATGTTGTTTATAATGTTCTCTAGGAAAGGAAATTCCACATCGGTCAGTCAACAAACATTTAATTAGTGCCTATTATCTGCCAGACTCAGAGCTGGAGATAAAAAGAAAGGCAGAAAATGTCTCAGTATTTATGAAGATCACTTTCTGATGAGAGAGCCAATATTTCAGATGCAGAAAAATTGGGGGGTGATAAACAAAGGAAGGTACCAGCATTAAGAGGGATCAGAAGAATTTCTCAGAAATGTTTCTTAATGTCAAAAACCACAATTCCCAGGAAATTTCTCTTCCTATCTCTCCTAATTGGCCCTATTTCTAACACTTTAATTGTCTTTGTTGCTTTCCTTTGAACTTTCTCCATATTATCCTCATGGCTCTTTTGACCTTAGTGACTCAGAAAAACAGAAAACATTCTTAGAAGAGACTTGGCACTTCTATGAGAAAAGTTACTCTGCAGTTCACAATAATGCCTACTCTTAATATCTTGCTCCTTCTGAGCCTCAATTAAGAAGGAAAATGCCTTATTAAAAGACATAAATAGTGAATTTTCAAAACATCTTCATTTCAAGCTCAGTAAGTTTTGTATATGTCATCTAACCTCATGATGTTCCTGAAAGAATAGCTGGTTAAGTGTTATTATATAAGATCTAATTTACAGAGAGAAAAAAATTAATAAAATGTTCAAAGATCCATAAGAAAAAGTTTCTATTTCCCTTCAGAGTGAAAGCAAATTTGATTGCACCAAAGATATTAAAGTATTGAAAATCCCTTCCCAATAAAAAAAATAAAAATCCATAGATGTTAAAGGAGGAAAATTTAATCTGCCTCTATGATTAACTGCAATTCTGCTACTATGCATTAAGAAACTATAATTTAAATACATAAGAAAATGTAAGAAAACATCATCTCCACAGTCCCAAAGTTCTTTTGCCTTTCTTGTATCCCCAGCTCTGAGCCTGGAAGATAATAGATATTACATTAATGATTATTTACCGACTGATGTGGAATTTCCTTTTAGAGAACACTATAAACAAGAAAGATCACACTGATTATAGAGTGGTTTAAATGATGATCTCTAACCTACATCATGTTTCTAAACTTTGGGCTAAGATAATTTGTCACCATCTTTTATATTATGTTTCTCACAATAATACTCTCCCAAGAGTTTCCACTTTCATTGGAAATTTTCATTTGTTTCTTTGACGTCTTATTAAGTGCCAACAGTGTCTTTTGTATGAAAATGTCCTTGGCAAGATTATTACTGCTCATAGAAATTTTCTGTGCCTTCAAAAGTTCAGAGAAAGCTCCTCAAAATTTTGGTTTTGAAAGAGTTTGGTCATGATTTATGAATATGTTGCCTGAGGGCCAGTCCAGCTAACGTCTAGGAGGCTCATTGCTGGGATGCTGTGGAATAATGAGTATTTTAGTCATAGTATCTCTGAGAGACTAGCTCTTTGCTTTGGTTATAAGGAAATTCATGATGAAATTACGGATCTATGAAGCCCTGAATTATGCAACATTCATTCATTAAATCATTATTCATTCAGTAAGCACTTACTGAGTGCCCCAGCTACTAAAGATTCCAGAAACTTACACTGTCACTGTAAAGACATATATGCATATGGAACAATCACTTAACTGGTTCCCCTGACTCACCTCCCTCAATCTGTCCTGCAAACTATTAGAGAAATCTTCCTGAAACAATCCTTTTATCATGTCACTCTCCTTCCTTCCTGAACATCTTCAAGAGCTCCTACTAAAATCCAGGCTTCTTTATTCTGGCACTCAATGCCCTATTCAACCTTATTTCCTACTGCTCTCCTATATCAATTTTTTGCCACAGCGAGATATCATCACATTTGTGTACCTTCTCTGCCTTTTTGGATTCTATTCATCTTTCAAGATTCTTCTCTTCGTTAAAGTTACCTGAAGTTATCCTGGACATCTTCTGAATATGAACAGCAATTATTATTTGTACCACTCATTTGAAACTTTTCCTACATTGGTTTGTATTATAAGTTATTGGTTTTTTCATGGTTAAATATGAATGTATTTTGACTAAGAAAAACAGAGTAAAATTAATAAAGCATCTGATATTTGTAACATGCCATATGCCATTCCAAATACTTCCCAGTTCCAACCTTCTTGGGAAATGAATGGATTGATATCCAGCTGGAAATATCCAGCAGAAAGTTAGAAATCTGAACTTGGACCATGAGAGAGTTTGAAACTAGAGCTATCGTTTTTGACATCACCTTTTTAGAGCTATGAATTGAAGCAGTTAAATAGATAAGATTAGTAAGACCATTAGAAAGAAGAAAAGAAGATTGAGAATAGAACCCTGGTAAGCAATTACCCTGGCAATTTACATGATGGAAAAGGGAAGAGAAACCTGTGGAGGCAGGAATTAGCAGAGAAGTAAGAACAGAACCAGAACACAGTTTCAGGGGGAGGAAGAAAAGACAGAATTTTTAAAACTGAGAAGTGACTATGTCAGATATTACAATGGACAAGACAAATGAGAACTGAAGAAGACCATTAAATTTGACAAATAGGATTTAAATGATCATTTTTGAAGAAGCTGTTTTCATAGATGTGTAGATAGGTAACTTGTAAAGGGTTAGACAGTAAATTGACAGTAAATTAGATGGTAAAAAAAAGTACAGACAGTAGTATAAATTATTCTTTTCAAATGTTGGTTTTAAAAGCAAGGAGAAGGATAAACCAGGGCAAGGAAGACCAGAGCATATTTATAGACAAAAGCATATCTGTAAACAGGCAACAGTCAAGAATAGGAGAAACTGAAAAGTAAGAGAGATTTGATTGTTGTCATTTAACAACAAAATTAGGAATAGATGAAATCAAGAACGATGATGGAGGAGGATAGCAATGGAAGGCTTGAAAGGAAGAAAACTTTTAGAAAACAAAAACAATCTCCTCCTTTCTGAATTCCTTTATCATTTTTTCATAGTGTCTGTGGTATTTATCAAATATCATGCCTATTTATTAACTTCAATTTGAATGGAAGTGAAGTGCCTACCATATAGCATATCCCCAAAATCTTAAAACAGTTTTGAACTATTGTAGTTTAAAAGTCTCATATCATAGCCCTAAAGTCCTATACCTTCTACCTTAAATCTTGGAGCACATATCTTATATAATGAGCATTGCAACCAGTATCACCTCATGAAATTTTAAATGCTTTTAAGATGGCAAGATTTAAGAGGGCCTTGAATGTCAAAGTAGGGATTTTGAACTTTATTTGGTAACATTCACTTTTAAATCCAACTAGTCTCAGTGCCATTTTAGAGGGCTTGTTTTTAATGGCATTGTTTGCTGTTTATCAATGTTGTTAAGTTGAACATTCTTTCAATGTGCCAAGTAAGAACCTTCATATCGTGTTAGCAATGATTTTAAATACTTTCAATTTGGAACAGGAGGCTTGGCTTGTTTGTTTTCGAGAAGTATTTATTTACCTTCTATCTTCATAAAGCATATTGAGGTTTTATTGAGTGGATAATTTGTTCATGCATGCTTCTTAATTCTGTAACGGTTGTATTACAATATCTTTGGTACTCTTGGGAAAAGGCTACCTTTGAAAATTTCTAAAAATGTAGTGTCTAAATTCTCTTGGTTTTCAAAGTTCTTTGACATATATGTGATCCTGAGATTGTAGTGTCATAATTTCCTAATTAATCATTTGAGTTTATGTGTTTCCCAACAGAAATTTTTTTTAAAACTCATACCTTCCATCTTAGAGGTAACACTGTATATTGATTCCACGGCAGAAGAGTGGTAAAGGTTATGATAGTTAAGTGATAGTTAAGTGACTTGCCCATGGTTACACAGCAAAGGTGTGTCTGAGATCAGATTTGAACCTAAGACCTCCCATCCCTAGGCCTGACTGAGCCACCTAGCTGCCCCTGTTTCCCAACAGTTTTGATGTTTTGGAACCTCTATTTCTAGCTGGTCTTTGCTAAGTACAATTCCATTTTCCATGAAAAGTTATTTCTGTATATTTTTAAATTCTGTTGTCAGCATACTCATCATCATCTTCATGAATTCTCTGGGATTTCTGCATCTTTTAATTCTAATTTAATTTCTTTTTTCTGATTTTCTACTTTCTTTAGATTCTTCTTTTATTTGATCTCCTAATTTTCTAAACATTGCCAAATTTTGCTTAATTTCGGTGAATGTTATTTATTCACCTGAAAACAGCTCTCAGGAACTTGAATGGTTCCTTTTCTCATCTCCATTGTTCTTATATTTATCAACCTATAGTATTTTTATTTGCATCAATATTTCTTTGTATATTCAAATTTTTTGCTTGATTTTTATTTTTTGTGGGTTGTTTTAGCTATTTCTGATTCCTTTAGTATTTCTATTTGTTTGTTTGTTTGTTTTCATGGGGAACCTGGCTGCTTTGGATCTTCACCCTCTGACAACTTTCATCTATCTCAGCCCATGTAATCTTTCAGGAAGTAGTAGAATTTACTATTTTAGAAATCTAGGCAGAAGAAATTATCTAGGAAAAGGTAATGCTAAAAATTCCAAACGCTGAGAAAAAACCTTTATATTTGGTGATGAGGTCATTGGTGAGTTTATGAAAAAAGTACTTTCAGTACTTTCAGAAAGTGATCAGGATGGGAGTGAGAAGTTAAAGAACTGAATGGCAAATGGGTGGTGAAGAAGTAGGGAAAGAGAGCACAATTTCTCAACAAAAGCTATGAAAGGAAGGAGAGATGGAATAGTAACTTCATAACACACCTCATCCTCAGAAATAGAAAACATTAAAGAATGAGAACTTGTATCTCTCACTTATCTCTCTTACTAGAGCATGTCTTATTTTTAATCCTCCCAAATACAATGCATTTTACATTATAAATGCTCAAAATGAATGTTTAATGAAATAATCAGTTAAAAATCATCTGTCATTGTTCTTTCCATTGGTATTTACTGTTTTTTCCCCTCGTTATCACTTTTACTATTGAATGGAGAAAAGAAAATCAAGACAAGCAAGTTCTGCTACTTTTTCATATCTGGAACTAAAAACTTATAAAGTTATAACACAGATGAACTACATGGACAAAATAAGGTTTGGTGATTATATTTGCACTTCAGTTATCCATGAAAATGCTGCTTATTGTTCCAATTGTTTTCAGTCATGACTGACTCTTTGGATTTAAAAGCTTAGGGAGACATTTTCCATCTCTAAAATTCTATGATGCCTGTAATCCATAGTGGTCTATTCCTCATTCACTTTTCCAGAGCTAAGGAAAATTCCAAACAACATTCCTCCAGATATTATTAAACTTGATTTATCAAACAACAAAATCAACCAACTTCGACCTAAGGAATTTGAAGATGTTCATGAACTGAGAAAATTAAACTTGAGCAGCAATGGGATTGAATTCATCGACCCTGGTAAGAATCAAAATGTTCTCATAATTGGGTTGTATATTGTATCTAGTTTTATTTGTGCTAATTTTTTGTCTAAATATGCAATTTCATTGGTAGAGGGAATTCTGATGGTGGCAAGTTCCTCTGCAAATGCAACTCTTTAAGTTTTCTGCAATTTACCATCTTAAAGAGTTGCCTTTTGCACTGAGAAATTAGATGACTTGCCCAGGAGCACACAGTATATTTCAAAGGCTAGTTTTGAATCCAGGTCATTTGTCAATTTAATAAAAATCAATGGATTTCCACTACCTCTAGAATCAAATATAATTTCCTGTGTTTGGCTTTTAAAACGCTTTACAAACTGACCCTAAACTATATCTGGAACCTCACTGTGTATTACTTCCCTTCATGTACTCTCTGATCTAGCTAAATTGGTTTTCTCTTTATTCAATCAATCAGTAAGATTGTAAGTAAGTGACTACCATATACCAGACACTGTGCTATAGGATAGAGATATGAAGAAAGGTAAAAAACAATCCCATTTCTCCAGGAGCTCACAATCTAATGGAGGGAGATAACATGCAAACTCCTATGTATGAACAAACTACAATTCCTGACATATGATACTTCTCTTGTCTCCATGTCTGAAATGCATTCCCTCCTTAATTACATATCTCCAAGAACTTACTTCCAACATCCATTCACATACTACCTTCTATAAGAGGCATTTCCTGATCCACTAATTCAACTACTATTTAACCCTCTCCCAAATTGCCTTGTTTTTCCCCATTTATTCTGTATGTCCTTATAGGTGTACATGTATTCCTCAAAAGAATACAATTTCCTTGAGAGCATAGACTTATAAATTTTTTTATCTTTATATCCCCATAATAGTTATTTAATAAATGCTTCCATAATTGATTTTTTGATTCTTGACTCCAAAGCCAACCCTTTATCTACAATTTTATCTTCCCTCTCATAACAATGTTTTCATTAAAAATATAATTTAGCATAGAAATAAAAACGTTACTAGCTAGATAAGTAGCAAAGTCTTCAAGGGAGAAAGATATGAATTTAAGTCCTTTTGTGACACGTTGTAGCTATGGGATCCTGGAAAAGTTATTGAATCTCTATGGGCCACAAGCTAGTCTCCAAAACAATAAATTACAAAGAATTATTGATATTTATTTGTTAAGAGAGTTTAATTAAGGTACAAGATCACTATAAATGCTACATGATGGCCATCCTCTCAAGGAAAGAGATCATCATATCAGTATGTGGGTCCCTCAAGATCAAGTAACCTCTATTAGTCAGATGAGACAAATTTACATGATGCTAAGCCATTAAATAGTCTCCAGGAGTGGAGATCACTGATGTAGGTTACTTCACAATACACTAGGAAAATATTTGAATTCCTGCTAAAGTGGTCCAACCCTAGGGTCTATCTAGAGAAAAAATAAACAATAGCAAGTAGGTACTTCATATAAAGTTAAATCAGATGTCAGTTTTTATAAATTCCAATTAAGATTAAGTTTGTCAAAATAGCAAATAATGATAACTGAATAATTTCTATTGTATATAAACTATGGCATCTAGGAAGAAACTTCTACTAAAATAATCTTTTGATTTTTCATAATGGCATGGAAGTAACTCCCAGTTTTCTAAATCTCTAAATATATTGCTCTCCAGAATATATTTTTCTCTTAATAATTACTAGTTTCCTACAGTTTTCAGAATTTTGCAAACAGTTATTCTACTGAGAAACAGTGTTATATTTTGGATAGAAGGCCACATCAGAGTCTGGAAAACATGGGTTCAGATCCTGCCTTTGACATATATTAACTGTATGACAGTGGGCAAGCAACATAAACTCTCAGGGTCATAAACAAATCTCTAAGACCAAATGTAGACAAGGCTGCATCATTGGCCTCTACGCCAGTGAGCTCACAACTGGTGAAAATTCAAGTTACAACCAGTATTTTAAAAAAAAGTTCACCTACTCTTGGGCTATGTTTAATTATACTATTCAATCATCTTTGTTCTCAAAGTATATTCTACTAATCTGTCAAAATAATGATGTTACTTTTCTCTGAATTTCATCAAACCCAGGAAAGCAACCAAAATTCAATGTTAAAGAACTAGCATAGAAAGGATCTAGGAACTTAAGTAAGAAAAGAACTTCTAAAAAGTTAAAAAATGAAAACGTAACTAATTTTTAAAAATAACATTTTTTATAAATTAATTTTTACTATGTATGCCAATCATTGAAAAATGCAACACCACTTTCTTTTAAGCTTTGAAAAATGACCTAAAATTTCAATTGAAGGAATTGTCATTCTATGAAACATGATTCCTTTTCTTTTTTTCTTTTTAGTTTAAACTCTTTCCTTCCATCTTAGAATCAATATTGCATATTGGTTTCAAGGCAGAACAATAAGGGTTAGACAATAAGGGTTAAGTGATAAAGTGAGGAAGTATCAAGGTCTGGATAGGAACCCAGGACCTCCTTGTTTCTAGTCCTGGCTCTCAATCCACGGAGCAACTTAGCTACCTCCCACAATTCCACTTCAATGGAAGGAGTTATCATTCTAATCAAACATAATTCCCATTCTAAAGTAAAATCAAAGCATGGTAATAAAGGTTTTCCTCCTTTGAAAATCGAGGCAAAAGAAGGATTCTTTCAATGCCTATATTTCAAAAGCATTAGTAAAGAATCAAAACACTTATTTGGCAACACTGACAAATTTCTGGCTTTCTTTTACAGAGGAAGCTGAATTTAAGAATTATTAAGATGTTTGCCTTGGCATTTTGGCAAACAAAAAAAGTTACATTTTCCCCATTCCCAATGCAATCCATTTGCAAAGAATGGAACTTTTGGGGGGATGTCTCTCTGTTTCTAGGAATTCCTAGAGAAGTAATTTTGGACTGACCTCTGGGGACTAAATAAATGTCTTTCACCTTGCCCCAGTCTGATTTCACATCTTTGTCCTTGGATGGAATGTTTATTTAACCCCATGATATAGACCTGAGTTAGAGTGAATTCAAAGCTGCTAACTGAACCTTAATATTTAATTAATTACTAACTAATCTTCCTCACAACACTCTCCAAGATGTTAAGAGTTTTTCAACCATCTTTCAAATATTTGTAGAAATTAATCTTTTTACTAGTGTTTATTTGGAAGACTGAGTATTCAAGAGATTTATAGAATGAATTGGAGTTATTTCCTAGCATTTTCAAAAGTTAATTTTAATTAAATTAAAAAATTTTTAATTAATCTTTTCTCTCAAATCATCACTCCAGGCTTCATTTGTTTGTGCCTCTGAATGAGCTAAAATGTAACTATTAACAAGAAAGTAATTGTTTTCTACAATAATTTATTCTACTTTATTGCTGCTGATAAGTATGAAAACACACATGAAAACTGTCACCCACCCCTGGCTGACAGGGGGTCTGACCTGAGACAAATGAGGTGATAGTGAAGTAATACAGTAAAAGCTTTTTTTGGAGGAAAAGAGAGGACAAAGGAGGATGGGAGGCCGATGGTGGCGGTGGGAGGAAGGGAGAGGGAGGAGAAGCTGGGGAGATTAGAACCAACAAAGATGGCTACCTAATCTCCACAGGAGTGATGAAGGGGACAGTCTCTTATAGGGTGGTTGTCTGGGATGAGGTAATATGTATTGCCTCTATTGGTTCAAGTGAGGTTACTTGGATTCAGTTCATTGGATGGTCCTGAGAGAGTTGGTGTTCAGGGTAGGAAGTTCCCAGGCATGGTGGTCAGTGATGCAGGAGGTCATTTGTCTAGGCCTGACAGGGAAGTCTTGGTGTCCTACCAGGTTTTACTGGGGTTTTGTCTCACAGTTTAGACAGGTGCTTGCTGGGGGTGGGGAAGGGGGTCCTATAGGTCTCAGGAGAGTTTGGGGAGGCTTTGGTCCCATAGTCTGACAAAAATAAAATAGATTATAAATTTAAGTAAATTTAATTTCTCTATTAAATTGCTAACTTCAATCAAGAAAAGTTTGCCTATGCAATAAGGTTATTTTTCTGGTAATCTGAAGCTTACATTTATATGCATACTTAATAAGTATTTTATATTATCAGCTGCTTTTTCAGGACTAACAAACTTAGAGGAATTAGACTTATCAAACAACAGTCTGCAAAACTTTGACTATGGAGTATTAGAAGATCTCTATTTTTTGAAAATCTTATGGCTTAAAGAAAATCCTTGGAGATGTGACTATAATATCCACTACCTCTACTACTGGTTGAAACATCACTATAATGTTCATTATAATGGCCTGGAATGCAGAATGCCTGAAGAATACAAAGGCTGGCTTGTTGGAAAATATGTTCGAAGTTATTATGAAGAATGCCCAAAGGACAAGCTACCATCATACCCTGATCCAAATGAGCAGGATACAGAAGATGATGCATGGGAAAAAATACACCGAGACCACCTGGCAAAGAAACAAAGTGTGAGAATTACAATAGTAGGTTAACTTCAGAGGTATCCCCTTTGTAAGCAGATTAGATTTGACATTTGTTTAAGGAAAATCTTATGTTTACATTTTGGTTAACTGTGTTATCTGTCTATGAAGGAATATACAGCTAGCAGGGTTTCTTTAATAATTTTAGTTATGAACTAAGGGAATAATCTCATGCCATTTATACTATACGTTGGCTGAGCAACCATGGCATTCCACAATGGTAAATTGTATGAGATTGAGTTCCATATGATGGCATTAATAATTACATAATGACCTGTATAACTTTTTTATTGTTAAAAAAAAACTAGGTTCATGCTTGCCATGTATTTTGAGAACTATTTGTAAATACACAGAAAAAAATTAAAATGAAAAGATATAAATATACATCCATAAGGAAATGGCATCTTTATTTGTTATTACATGGTGTGAGTTGAATACATTTCTATTCTTTAAATGTCTTCACTCTTGGAAGGATCCATGATAAATTCAGAATTTTGCTAAAGTTGTCTGACATTTATCTGACATTTTTACAAAACAAAATCAGATTAAAAATTGAAGAATCAATCTAAACATGATGAGAGAAAAGTGTCTGAGAATGATATTGATGAACTATGAGCAAGAGGTGGATGTTTCAGTGTGCTTTATTTTAAACTTTGAAATTACCCTAAAGTCCCCACAGAAGAGACTGTCATTCTGTGAAGTAAACTTTCTAAAGTAAAATGAGAACAAGTAGTAAAGGGTTTTTTCTTCTTTGAAATCCAAAGCAAAGAGAAGGTTCCACAGTGCCCATATTTCAAGTTAGCAAAGTATTAAAGCAGTTAAGACATGAATTTTGGCAATATTAATACAGTTCTACATACAAAAAAACATGAGAGGAGACATAATTCATGTATTATTAAGACCTCTGCTTCAGCTGAAGAAAACATTGTGATGGTGGATGGTGAGTAGAGAGAGTTTACAGAAATTCCAGCAGTTTATGGTTAGGGGAAGTTTAACTTTTTTGGATCAAATCATTTCAACCAACATATAATAAACCTTACTCACTATATACAAGGTATATGCTATGTGTTGAGAATGTAAAGATGAAAAATCATAGTCCTGATCTCTAGGAGCTTAAACCACTCTTAGGAGAAATAGGACATGCACATGAATGAGACTATAATAAGCTAAAAGGAGGGATTCAAAGCATCGTAAGAAAACCTGAGAAGGGGAAGATCATGTCCAGCTGAGGAAATAGAAATGCTTAATGGGCAAAGTGAATCTTGAGAGGGAAGGCTTAAAGAAATATAAGATATAAGGGACAGAAGGAATCTGACTGCAGATCAAAGCATATCATTCTTCACACTTTATTTCCTTCATGAAGTTTTCTCTATTGTAAACAATATGCATCTTCTTTCACAACATGACAAATATGGAGATACATACAATATGATAACACATGTACATCCTATATCAGATTGCCTGCCATCTCTGGAAAATAATAGGGGTGAGAGAGAGGGAGAGAACATGGGTCAAAAAATGGGAGAAAATGATTATTAAAAATGTAACTACATATAATCTGGAAAAAATAAAATATAAATATAAAAAAAATTTTAAGAAATTCAGAATTTCAACAGGCAGAGGCAAAAGGAAGTTTGTTCTAGCTATTGAGGAATAACTCGTATGACTGCAGAGGCAAGAAAGTGAGGACATCTAGAATCAGCCTGTAGTTTAAGTGGAACATAGTGTTTAAAAGAGAGAAGTGTAAAATAAAATTTTAAAAAGTGGTTTGGAAATAGATTGTAGACAAAGTATAATAAATACCAGGCTGAAGAATCTATATTTTATCTTTTAGGAAGTGAGGAGCCCCTAAAGGTCTTTGTGCAGATGGAAATGGCATGGTCTCATTTGCCCTTTTGGAATTTTAATTTGGCAACATCTGACCAGACCAATGCAAGTTTGTTGCAGTGGAACAAGTTGGTTGTCTGAAAATCCTTGTTTTGAAATCCTTCTCCAGACCTCAGTTTTCTCATCAGCAAATGAGAGGATGAGAGGCAAGATGATTTCTCATAACCCTTATTCCTCAAAACGTATCATTCTCCATGCTGATGTCCTCAATTTAGGTGGTTAGCAGTACAAGTGGAAAAGAGAAGGGAGATGCAAGATGTATTCTGGAGGTAAATGTGGCAAGACTTGCTAACAGGTTAAATGAGGGAGGTGAAGGACAAGAAAGAATAAAAGGTAACTGAGTTTTGACCCTGAGCAGGAAGAACAATGATGTCATCAGAAAAGAGTTCAATTTTGAAAATGCTAAGTTTAAGGTACTATTGGCAAAGATATCAAGTTAGAGACAGCTAGCAAGCAACTACATAGATGTGCTAGAGTTCAGAGGACAAGTGGGTGCTCAAAATAAAGATTTGTGATTCATCTATACAGAAACTGTCATTGAACTCTCAGAAATGGATAAGCTTGCCAAAAGAAAGAGGGTTGAAAGGGAAGAGAAAATAGCTTAGAGACAGTCACAGGACATTCCCAAGGCCTAGGTTAAGAAGATGGACTAGTAAAGGACATTGGTAAATAGCAGCCAGACAAGTTGGCTGGTTATTGTCCTTTGTACTCAAAGAGGACCAAAATGGCCTCACTAGTGATGTCTTTTGACTTCACATAAATTGGATTTAAGTGAGACAAAATTGTACAAAGTCATCAGTCTCATTCTCTCTTCTAGTAGCAAAACAAAAGTCAACACAACTAGTGGTGGCACAGGATGCAGTGGATGACTGGCATCTCTAAAGTCTAATCAAGCTCTAAGTATTTCATAGTACCTGCTTCTACTACCTTCATGACTGTTGCATCAAATTGTTCTCATCTTCCCTTTCTAACAGAGGAATTCTTCCCATACCTGGGGAGTAGGCACCCCCTAACTCACCAATGGGTTTGAGATCTATCAGTTAGCCCACCTGCTGAGATGGTTTACTGGAGTGTGGCCACAGTGCATGCTACAGCTTCTTAGGACCACAGGTAAGAGTTGGGTGGCAAGTGGACATCACAAGTAGGAGAATTCAAAAAGTATAGTGTCATAGAAGCCAAGAAAGAAAAGCATATCAGAAAGAAAGGTATGATGATGTGTCAAATGCTACATAAAGCAATAGGACTGCAAATAGGTCCCTGGAGTGGAGTCAATGATGACCTTGGAAAAAGAAGTTTCAATAGAGAATTGGGAATGGAAATCAGCAGATTAAAGAGTAACTGAATAGTAAGGAAGTACAGGCAACCAATGTAGATTATTCTATAGGAATTTACAATGAGGGGTGGAGGGGTCAGACTCAGGACAATAGCTTGAAATCAGGAGTTTAGAGCCATAAATGCAGAGATCAGGATCTAGAATGAAGTAGGTTATCTATCCAGCAGTCTGAGTCAGGAAGAGATAGGAAATGGACTGTGGTTGAGGCTCACAGGCTGGAATGTAAGATAAGAGCTCTTCAGAAAAGAGGAAAATGGCAAAGAAGTTATAATACCTAACTGCCCTTCACTGGTCCTGGTTCACTGACAATCTATCCCTAAATGCTCCCACTACCTTCTTGTCTCCTTGGTGTTCTGACAAGTGATTTGAGAGAGGCCAAAAAAGGCAGCTTCAATATTTCAGTGGATCTCCTGGATGTAAGAACTCCAAAGAAATGACCTTCAATCTCCTTGGTACCAAATGTTTTCCCACTAAAATTCAAACTCCTTTGCCTGCTACATCATAGTGCTGCTGGATCAAAGCAATATTATATTTCACATGAGTGTATTTACAGTTTTATTTGGGGGTTTTCATTTTGGATGAGTATGCTCTTACAACAATGACCAATATGGAAGTGTGTTTTGCATAATAGATGTGTAGCCCAGATCAAATTGTTTACTCTCTCTGAGTGGGGGAGGGAGACAGGATATTATAATTTTAGAAAACACATGTTGAAAATTATTATTACATGTAATAGGGAAAAGAAAATATCTTTGAATTAAAAAAAAGAAAAACTAAATAATCTCTAGGATGCTGAAAAACAAAACAAAAACCATAGTGCCATTCTAGCTATCCAAACTCATCTCATATAACTGTTCTATACTTTACCTTCTGGTCAAACTGAACTACTCTCTACTCTCTGAATATACACTATACTCTGATACCTACATGTTTTTTTCTTAGATTGTTCACTAAGCCCTCCCTCCATGTTTTCATGGTCTGAATTTCTACCCATTCTCTAATTCTACTTCCAATTCTGCCTTTCCATGAAATCCTTTGTTCCCCACACCTCTCTGCTATCATCCTTCAATCTTAGACCTCACCTAGTACTCCCTTGTGTACTTCTCTAATTGCCTTATCATGCAATTTTGTTTCTCCTCTTGTATTTGTACCTCCAGCACCCATTGCAGTACCTGACAGTGCATGCAGATACCACAGTGCCTGGTACAATTAATATATGCTTGTTGATTATTATAATGATTAATGTTTGTGTCTTCTCTCTCTATCAGTCTTTAAACTCTATGAGGCCTGTACAGTACAAGGCATAAAACAGACCTTAATCAATGTATACAAAATGTAGAAGGAATAAATGTTAATAAATCTATCACATTTAGAAGAGCAAAGAATTAAAAAAACCCACAGTTTTGTCCTCATCATTTAACTGGGCCTTCTTTAACTCAAAGAGCAGGAAAGTAAATAAGAATTCTAGTCTCTGAAGCAAAGAGGAGTACAATACACAAAGTCCAAGGTCAAAACTAGTTGGGTGTATACATGGCCCCTGAGGCTAATAATGATCCAAGATAGCTAAAGTAGCCTTGTGCTGTAGTAGTCAAGGGAAGTACTGGGTACCAAGGAGTTTGAAATCTGCTTCTTTAGAGAGAATTCTCACATCCAGGAAATCCACTGAAATACTAGCATAGACTCCTGGGCCTGAACATATCACATGGGCATTTTGCCCTTCAGGAGTGAGAGCAATCACTCCACACTAAGGTAGGAGAATGTGGGACGAATGGGGAAGAGGTGGGATGACAGTGGAACTCTCAAGGGGGTAATGGCTAAGTGCCAAGGGAGTAAAAGGACAGGTGTCATACTAGGTGACATGAGGGAACCATCTGATTCAGAGGTTTACTGTGGGAAGGAAATGTACCCCACCATATCAATTATCTATGATAAAGCTCCAATCAATTTGTGCTAGTTATAGCATTAATTTTCACACAAGCCAATCCCTTAGTCTGATTCTTCAAAGTCAGAAAGAACTAGTCTTTGGAATTAGATTCTTAAACTTATTAACTACTCTTCATCCAAACCAAAGAAAAGGAGAAAAAATAAAAACTTGTATATAGACGTGTGTATTTTTGTATATTATCACAAAAACATAAAATTCATTTGAGATAACATCCAAAATGTTTAAAAATTCTTCACAGTGATGAGTGAAGAATTGAGAATCAGTTCTTTTGACTCCTAATACTAAGTTGGTCATTAGCCAAAGTCTTATTGCATTGATGAAAAATTTAATATTACAAAATAAATGAATACTGAATCAACATAGATCATATGGCTCTTCTGTTTTGTCTAAAAATTTGAATACATGGTGCAGATATCATGAGAGACTTGATTCATTAATTTATGTAACTGAAAATTGTTACGTCTTAAAATTAGATTGAAGCATTATTTTAATTGATTTTATTTTAATTTTTTTAACTCTAGAAATAATTAGATCTTACCTGTTTGTAGTATGAAGCAAAAGCTAGCAAGGTTGTATATCATTGTATATGTACATGACTGCCATGTGCTATCCTTGTGTGTTTGTATATTTTAAATATGTATTTGGGAGTTGGCATACACATATTAAGGGGGAAAAAGGGGTTTTATGGGTTCAATATATTAAAAGATGGTCGCCAAAGGATTGAACTATTATCAATCCTCAATTAAGAATAATCTCAAGTCAAAAATTATTTTTATGGAAGTTTATTTACAATTAAGAAGAGAGAGAGAAAAATAAGGAAATAAGAATCTAACCCAGTAGGTAATTTATTATGATGCTCTAATTAATCCAGGTAGATCTTAACTCTCAGCCAAGAGTTAGAGGGCCAGAGGCCTGGAGGTGAATGGAGCAAAACTTCATTCACAGAGTCTACTAAAAGAAATTTCTTAAGAGAAGTTCAGGAAGATTCAGTCAGTCTTTAAACTCACCACGTGGAATTCAAAGAAGATATTTAAAGCTGTCTCACCAGGGTCTCAGCATTCCAACACACCTCCACGAACCAGAAGAGGTCCATCACCAGACGCCCTCTTCAGCTGAAGATCTCTCACTCACTCAACTCCCTCTTTTTAAAGGGGTCACTTCTGCATCACTTCCTGTGCCTTCCCCTAGCTTGCGTGTCCAATCACAATAGATGCTTCTCATAGAATGCCTAGGGGGCGGTCAGTTGATTCTGATTGTCACTTACTTTAGCACACGTGGGTTACAGGACCTCCCAGAATTGGAGGTGCTCTCACCTTTTGTGATTAAATCTAAAGATGGGCAGTGTAGACTTAACCTAATTATGTTACATATAAATACACAGATACTTCCGATGCTTCATACTTATACTGATATAATTGCCTGAGAAGTACCATAAAACCTGAGAACTGAGAAAGTTGTTTTGTTCTATTCTGATACATAGAAAACTAAGCTGTTTTAGGAGCCAAGTGGAACTGTTCTAAAAAAGCATTTTCACTTTTAACCTATTGACTATATATTTTTATAATTAAAATCCTCAGTTACTATTTTATAGAATGTGATCCTGATATTTTTTCTTGTAGTACAAATACATAATTGAGTATAATTTTTTAAAAATAGATCATATGTTAAAAATTGCATATATAAATTTTTGGGAAAATGAATAATGTTTTCATTTTTACAAATCAAAAGAATGTTCAATAAAAGACCTATATTTTCATGAATCTTCAATGTATTTAGCTTATCAGCTAAAATTAAAGATAAGAAAATCAATGGTTAGTAAGGTACTATTTAAAATGTTTTTTTTTTAAATAAAGAAATGAACATCTAGTAAAAGGCCAAATTTAGGTCTCTAAAAATTACTTATTATAATGCTTCTCCTGATCAAAAAGGAATTTTGAAAGAAGAATAAATGATTGATGGGTGAATGCTACACCAGTATAACACAAAGGATGTTAAAAAAAAAAACACCAAAAGAAGCTCTCTAGCGTTGGATTTTTTTTTGGCGCATCTAGGATGGACTCTGATTTTCCCCACTAGAGGGAATAATTACAAGGATAAACTAACTGATCCATTTAAAATTGAAGTATAAAATAATAATGTTTCTCAACAGAATATGAATTTCCCATCTGATTCTTATAGACCAGCAAGATAATAGTAAAATGAAAGTATAACTCCAGGCACATTTGGAGGTTAAAACTTTCTCTGAAATGCTTTAATTGTGCAAATAATTTACTAGGTGGAAAAATACTACAAACAGCAGAGTTATATTTTATGCTTCCAATACGTTAATTTTGCTGGAACGTTAGCATACTTTTGTATGTATACATTGTAAACTTTGTTTCTCAACACAAAATATGACCTCTCTCTAGCCACACTCAAAGAATTAAAAATATTTCACTTGAAGCTAATTATTTTTTTGACATTGCTGCAGACATTAGGATTTCAAGCACAACTGGAGCAGCCAAATAACCCAAAAGATCAGCCAATGTTTTATCTGTAATACAGCAATCAAATAACAAAGTCTCTGCCAGAAATTTATGAAATACTGGATCCATCAACTAATGAGGTCAGAGCTGAACTTACCCGAAAAGAGGTTGGGAAGGACTCAAAATAACACAGAATGTTAGAGCTGGAAGGGAGATTAAAAATCATCTAGTCCAGGGATTTTAAATCTTTTTTTTCTAGCATGGGCCCCTCTGGAAATCTGGAGAAGTCTATGAATCCTTTCTTTATTCCAATTAGAGTTTAGTGAAAATAAAAATGTACTCTTCTCATTCAAGTTCAGTGTATCCCTTGAAATCTATCTGCATACCTTACAGAACTCTAGGTTAAGAACCCCTGATCTATTATAATACCTTCAAACAAGGTAAGAATAGAATGGAAGAAAGGTTAAAACCTGTTCTGCCAGACCACCATGGGAAAGGCTAACTGCAAATATGTTGCAAAGAGACAGATATGTTGGTTTGAAGTAAGGAAAAACATCTTTACCATGAAAGTTGTCTGAAAATGGATAATTTAGGAGCAGAGCCAAAGTATACAGACCCAGATCTGTATCAAAGTACATCTAAAAAACTATGCTAAAACAGGTCAAAATGAATTCTGGAGCAGCATAGCCCACTAAAAAAAATTGTAAAATATTTTTTCAGCCCAAAACAACTGAGAAGGCCAGTGTGAAAGCATAGTGAAAATCAGAACACCAAGACAACAGACCTTGGGGGTGATTGAATCAGCAGAAAAGGTTATTGGAGCTCTTTGCCTCAAAGAGTAAGGAGGGTCAAAGAAGAAGGAAATTACAGGGTTTTGTTGGTTCTGAATACAAAAGTCTTGTCTCATTGTCCATACTGTAAAGTTTAAATCCTTTTGAGAATAATTTCAGGATAAGGATCTTGCCATCTCCCCAGAATCCAGACGATGAACCTGTTTGGTGAAGACACCATGAAGATGTCTAAAAAGCCTTCACTGTACCATGAAGACCAAATTTGAACTTTGGGGTGCAGTTGATTGAACTATGGGGAGTGGAAATTGAGTTGAATGCAATTTGTTCTAATTGTACACTGTTATACCAATAGGGGACTGCCCCCAATTGGTTTTTGTCAATGTGGCTAATTTTACCCATTCGTTCATCTATTTCTTTTATCCCCCAAATTCCTAAATTTTAGAAGTTGTCTATTTTTACAGGTCCAGTGGAGAAAAGGGGCTAACCTTTTTTTTGCCGGCCCTCAGGGGGAATTGTAAAAGTGAAATTTGGGAAATGCCATCTAAAAGTATATATATATTTACTATGGACATGTGGGGGACCTTGAAACTACATTTCCCATGATTCCTCATGGTAGACAGGAAGTGGGAGGATCTAAGAGAAGGAATATAGGCTCCTGTAGTAACTTTGAACTTTCTCTTTAGCTACTGAGCACATGGGCGTAACAATAATGGCTGGGGCAGCAGTTTTAAATTCTTACAAGCACATGGTCTAATGACTTTATCTATCATGGCTTTAATTAAAATACTAATTTCTATATTTATCTCAGCCTTTATTATTTTTTATCTTAATAATGAACAGACCCAGATCAAAGTCTTGGGTCATAGTCTCAGGATGAGAAGAAGCACTAGCACACACCAGCAATTGTAGCCATAGGAGAGCAAGAGACCCTGGTCACAGTTCTAAGGTGGGAAAGAGTGCTTGGGCTTACTCACATGCCAGAGCACAGGCCAGGAAAGTATTAAATACACCTCTCCTTACATCATATCACCTTGGAAGAACAGAAAGCAGATAAATCCCCAAAACTAGCTCTAAAGGCAGTTGCCCAATGAACTTGAAGCTTAGAACAGTGTTCCCTTCTCCACAGTTACAGAGCCAAATTTTAACAATTTTTTAAGTTGAAAGAAAAAGGTTGGAAAATGAGCAAACAAAAAAAAAGAAACTTAACAAAGAAAATTATTTTGGTGATAGGGAAGACCAAAACATAAACTTAGAACAAGACAACAAAGTCAATACTGTCACATCTAAAGCCTCTGAGAAAAATATGAATTGCTCTCAAGCCCAAAAAGAATTGAGAACCTCAGAATTTTAAAAATCAATAAAGAAGAGTAGAAGAAAAATTGGGAAAAGGAATGAGAGTGATACGGGAAAATCATTTTAAAAAGAGTCAGCTTAGAAAAAAATCACACCATAAAAGTTATAATTGGGCAAGTAGAAACTAATGACTCCATGAAACATCAAGAAACAAAGTCAAAAGAATGAAGAGAAAATGTGAAAAATATCATTGGAAAAACAACTGAGCTAGAAAATAAGTCTAGGGGAGATGATCTAAGATTTACTGGACTACTTGAAAGCCATAACCAAAACAAGAGCTTAAACATCATCTTTCAAGAAATTATAAAGAAAAACTGAACTAATATTCTACAACTAGAAGGTAAATTAGAAATTGAAAATAAATCCACTAATCACCACCTGAAAGAAATTCAAGGAAAAAATATTGCAAACAGCCAAAATAAAACAATTCAGATATTGTGGAACCACAGTTAAGATAACACAAAATTTAGTTGCTTCTACATTAAAGGATCAGAGGGTACTGGAATATGATATTCCAGAGGGCAAAGAACATAATACTTCAACCAAGAATCATTTACCCAGCAAAAGTGAACATAATCCTTCAAGGGGAAAAAAAATGGATATTCAATGAAATAGAAGACTTTCAAACTTTCCTGATGAAAAGACCAGAGATGAATGGAAAATTTGACTCTCAAATAAAAGACTCAAGAAAAACATAAAAAGCTAAACAGGAAAGATAAATCAAAATATTTTCAATAAGGTTAAACTGTGTATATACATACATGGGAAGATGATTCTTGTAACTCCTAAGAACTTTATCATCATTAAGGCAGTTAGAAGCAGTATATATAGACAAAGGGCAAGGGTGTAAAGTTAATATGATAGGATGATATCTAAAAAAAGTTTAATTAAATTAAGGGCATGAGAAAGAGGAATGCATTGGGAGCAGAGGAAAAAAGAATGGAGTAAATCATCTCACATAAAAGAAGCATGAAGGAGCTTTTTCAATGAAGGGGAAGATGGAGGAGGTGAAGAGGGGAGCACATAAACGTTACTTTCATCAGAATTGGTTGAAATGGAGATGGGGCTGATAGAAAAGAGGGCAAATTGGGGAATGTGGTGGTCAGAAACTAAAGAGGGAAAAAAGATGGAGAGTAAAACACAGTAATCATAATGGTGCAAAAAATTTTATAACAAGTCTCTCAAACAAAGGACTCATTTCTAAAATACACAGAGCAATGAGTTGAATGTATAAGAATACAACCCATTCTCCAATTGACAAATGATCAAAGGCTACAAAAAGGCAGCTCTCAGACAAAATAATTAAAGCTCTGTATAGTCCAAAAAAAATTTGCTCTAAATCACTATTAATTGGAAAAAGCAAAGTAACATCCCATACCTATCAGATGAACTATTATGACAGAAAAGAAAAATGACAAAACTTGGAAAGAACGTGGGAAGCTTGAGAAACTAATGCACTGCTGGGGGGGGGGTTGTGAACTGATTCATCCATCATTTATTCATCCATATGCCTAAAGGGATTTAAAACTATATATACCCTCTAACCCAGGAATACCATTTTTAGGTTTGTGTCCCAAAGAGATAAAAAACAAAAAGGGGAAGAAACTATACCTATGAAAATATTTAAAGAAGCTTTTTGTGGGGCAAAGAATTAGAAAGTGAAGGGATAATCATCAATTGGGGAATGGATACCCAAGTCAATATACACAACTATATAGGAATACTATTGTGCTATAAGAAATGGTGAGCAAGAGGAGCACAGAAAAACCTAGAAAGACTTATACATACTGAAGTAAAGTGAAATAAAGTGGAACAAAGAGAACACTGTATACAATGGCTTCTATACAACAAACAACTGTGAATAACTTGACTATTATCATCAATACAATGATCCAAAACAATCCCAAAGAACTCATGATATAAAATGCCATCTTGCTTCCAGAGAAAGAACTGATATAGTCTGAATCTAGACTAAAGAAAACTTTTTTTCACTTTCTTTCTTAATTTTTTTGTTTGAATTTTGTTCTGCAAAAGGATTAATATGGAAAAAATGTTTTAAACTCATGGTTATATATGCAAAATCTATATGACTACTTACCATCTTGGGGATGGAACAGGAGTGAGGGAGAGAAAAAAATTCAAAACTCAAAATTATTTTTAAAATGTTGGAAACTGATTTTACATGTAATGGAGTAATTCAATTTAATTTTAAAAAATTTTAAATAAAAAAAATGGGTAATGTAGTCCTTCTTCCTCACTAAAGATGTCAAGTGGGGATAGTTGACCCCTTTGTCAGTCAAACTTTAAAGCTAATTTTATTCAAGTCAATCAGTAGAGACTCTATAGGCATATCCAACTAGAAAATCTTTTGATTCTATGAATCTCAAGGTGTTTCTGAGAACACTTGTCAAGTACAGAGCCAGGTCTTGAATTTTACCTATAAGATATTCTTTCATACATCATTCAAATAAGGCTGCTTAAATTGGAAACATACGAAGACTGATGCTACAAAATTGTATTTAGCAAATTTGAAGTAGTTAGGAAATTTTTACAAAAATAAAACTCAACACAGGTTTGATTTAATTATTTCAACAACAAGAGCATTTTTTCAAAGGATTTTACATGGAAAGAAAAAGTATTAGACTTCCGGGGATGGAGCCAAGATGGAGTAAACCAGAGTAACTCCAGAGACATCATGAGAATCCTCTCCAAACAATATTTAAATATTGCCACAGGGGGCAGCTGGGTAGCTCATTGGATTGAGAGCCAGGCCTAGAGATGGGAGGTCCTAGGTTCAAATCTGGCCTCAGGTACTTCCCAGCTGTGTGACCCTGGGCAAGTCACTTAACCCCCATTGCCTAGCCCAAAGCACTCTTCTGCCTTGGAGCCAATACTCCAAGACAGAAGGTAAGGGCCTAAAAAACAAATACATAAACCAATAAATAAATATTGACACAAAATGAATTTAGAAGTGAAAGAACCAATAAGGAGACAAGAGTCCAACAACTTTCAAGAAAAGAAAAACCCAAAGGTAGGCAGAGAACATCTGAGATACTGGGTTAAGAAAAGAGCACAATAGCAAGATTATAGAAAGGAGGGAAGATCAAGCCAAGAGCAAGCTACACACCCCTACCCCACATCTGCTATCCCAGGGTCAGGACCTAAGTCCAAACCAACATTCAGATTCTGAGATCCAGCCTGGGCAAATAGTGGTCCAAGTCAACCCACACCCCTTAAAATTTCAAATATGTGGAGAAGTTGAGTCCCAGCCCAGAGCAGTCTGGATTGAAGTGGGCTAATCCATATGAGCCCACAGGGAAGCCAAGAATCCCAGTCTAGGCTTGGGATAAGGTTATAGTACACAGTTTAGAGTGGCTGATACTGCTAAGTATTGATCTTTTTGCCTAAAGATCAGGGCAAAGCTCCAAAACAGGGGAACCAAAGCTGTGCCCAATTAGAACACAAGTACACAGCAAGAACAAAAACTTACACCTAAGCCCAGGCTACAATTTAAGTAGTTCCTGACCTGATCAAGATCAAAGTAAGACCAAAAACTTACAACCAAGCCTAAGGCAAGTCTTTGAAATATCAGGATCTCAAGGGTACATTGAATCAGCATGGGGAGGGGGCTCTCAACCCTCAGAACATCACTTCATCCTCCAAAAAAATGAAACTCGTAAAATCCAGAAAATAAACTGAGGATAATATCAAGGAAGGACAGAAGTTTAAGAGGGTACCTCAACTCTCTGGAAAACAGAGCCTACCTATAATTAGAGAGGAAAAATGAGCAAACAACAAAAAAGAACCTAACTCTAAAGAATTTTTATGGAGACAAAGATCAAGGTAAAGAAACATAAGGGGAAAGTGAAAGCAAAGCAAACACAAGCAAAGTCCAAAAGAAAAATAAGTATTGGACACAGACTCTGGAAAAGCTATGAAAAAGACTTCAAAAACTAATTAAGAGAAGCAGAGGAAAAGTGGGAAAGAGAAATTAAAGTGATGCAAGGAGAAAGGAAACTGATGTAAGAAGAAATGGTCCAATTGAAAAAGGAGAACCAAAAATTGACAGAGGAAATCAGGCCTTAAAAATCAGAATTGACCCTCTAGAAACTAATGATTTCATGAGAAACCAAGAAGCAATAAATCAGAATCAAAGGAATGAAAAAACTAAGGAAAACATGAAATATCTCATTGAAAAAAAAACAACTAACCTAGAAAATGGATCTAGGAGAGACAATTTGAGAATTATTGGACTACCTGAAAGCCATGATCAAGAAAAAACTGTAGACATCATATTATAAGAAATTATCAAAGAAAACTGACCTAGGGATCCTCAAACAAGAAAATAAAATTGAAATTGAAAGAATTCACAGATCACCTTCAGAAATAAATCCTCGAATGACAATTGCCAGGGATGTAATAGCTAAATTCAAGAACCACCAAGCTAAGGAGAAAGAAACAATTCAAGTACCATGGAGCTACAATCAGAATCACATAGGACCTAGAAGCTTCTACATTAAAGGTTCAAAAGGCATGGAATATGATATTCAGGAAGGCAAAAGACTTGGGTTTACAACCCAAAGTCACCTATCCAGCAAAACTGAATATATTATTTCAGGGTTAAAAATGGACATTCAATAAGAAAGAAGATTTCCAAGCATTCCTGAGGAATAAGCCAGACCTAAACAAAAAATATGAAGTCCAAACACAAGACACAAAAGAAGCCCAAAAAGTAAAAAATAAAGAGAAAAGTTAAGGGACTCACTAAGATAAAAATGTTTATATGTCTGCATTGAAAGAGGATATCTCTAATTCTCAAAAATTACTTTTAGTAGTAGAGAAGATAGAAGGCATTTATTCAGAAAGAGGGTGGGGAAATGAACTGATTATGATGATATAAGATGATATGATGTGTATGTAAATGTGATGATTTAAAACAATATGTTTGTATGATATCTATGCATATGAATGATATGTAAAAAAATCAAGGGGTGAAAGAGAGGGTTGCATTGAGAGAAAAAGGAAGAGAGAGATAAAATGGAGTAAATTATAATATAAAGAGGCATGAAACACCATTATAGAGAGGGGAGGATAAGAGTGGTGACTGGCAATGCTTAAACTTTACTTTCATTGTAACTGGCTCAGAGAGAGAAAAAACAAGTATACTCACTGGGTTATAGAATTCTATCTTATCCTAAAGAGGAATAGCAATAGTACCAAATGGTATAGCATCTAGATTTCTAAAGGAGAAATTAAAGGAGCTTAAGGAGGAAATAGATAGTAAGACCATACTAGTGGGGGATCTCAATCTTCCTCTTTCAGAACTAGATAAATTGAACCAAAATATAAATAAGAAAGAAGTAAGGAAAGGGAATGAAAGTTAGAAAAATTAGTGTTAATACATATCTGGAAAAAATTAAACAAAGATCAACCATGTACTTGGGCATAGAAATATTGCAAACAAATGAAGCAGAAATAATAAATGCAACTTTTTCAGACCGTAATGTGATAAAAATTATAATTAACAAGAGTCCATGAAAAGGCAAATTTAAAATTAATTCGAAACTAAATAATCCAATTCTTCAAAACTGGTGGGTCAAAAAACAAATCATAGAAACAATTATGTACTTCATTAAAGAAAATAACAATGATGAGACAACATATCAAAATCTATGCATGCTGCAACCAGCACAACACATTGGGGATGTAGGTCCCTAACCTATGAGGGAGGCCAAGATATTGAATATGGAAAGATAGGAAGAGCTAAAGGAAAAGTCCCAAGAAAACACAAAGCCAAAGACAGGTTTTGGAACAAGCCTTAAGCTCTTTGAGGCTTCCAGTTTCAGCTTTTATTTGCAACTCAACACATTATCTGTGTAATTAGAATTTTGTACCCCTTGAACTACATTTCCCAGCATTCCTCTTTCATCCTCACATTGCATCCTTGGGTTTTGTAGATAAAAGTCTCTGTAACTCCGACCTCTCTCTCTCTATTCTCCTGCTATTGTGGCCCAGGAAACTGCTCTAACTTTTTCTAACTCTTCATATTCACAGCTAGCTGTCAGATTGGGCTACATATGGAAGGAGTGCTTTGTACAGAATAAGCATTTAATATTTATGAATAAATTGAGTTGACTTAAATTGAATAGAAAAAGCAAAGACCCAATGGCAAATACAATCCAGATAGAAAACAAAAAAAGACATGGAAAGCCTGAAGGATACTCGAAAAGACTAGCTACATGACTGAGTAGAGACATAACTGCTAGTTCACCAGTTAATTTAAAGTTGACTATACTGGAAACATTAGTTGCAGCAGTAATCATCATTTGCACAATTCAAGACTGGAAATAAAGTTTCCATTTTATTTTTTCTTTATACTGATGAATAAGGTAAAAACTGAAACAAGTATTTGAAAAAAAGATTATACTTACTAATGAATTTAAAGGAAGACCAGTGACGAGAAGAAAATTTATGGAAATCCAAACGTAACACATAGGATTGCCATTTTTGGAGTATTTTCCCTATGTATCCATCATAGACCATGTGGCACACTACAGAAAAATTTATCTAAAAAGATGAAGCCCAGAATATTAACAAAATGTAAGGTTTGTTTCATATGAAAATAATAAACTTAAAAGTTCTATCATTCACTGACCTTCTATACCATTTATTATTAAATCCCAAGCTGAAGTCTTGTTTTGAACATCTAAGTCTTAAAACTAAAATACTAAGCTAATTCTATTATAGCTATATGGAATAATAAATAGGCTTCAGTACATTTAGTTTCAGAAACCTCAATGGCTATTTAATTTTTTATTGTTCTATCCTTCATATACAAAGATGAGCCTGCTAATCTCTCATCAGTAGTGATGGCCCAGTCACTTTTAATACCTATAACAAAAGTATGTTGAACATTACCAACTTTGTGAGATTGGTATCATGTTTTAATGAACTTTATCATTTTTCCAGAAAGTATCACTTACACATCATTCAAAGTTCAAGAGTTTATGCAATAATCTGTGCCTCCCTACTTATATAAATCTCCCTATATATGGCACTCAAGTCAGTCTATCAATCTTTTCCCCAACACTCTCATAGTTAAAAGAGCATATACTTTATTCTAGTGATGGGCAAACTCTTTAAGGAGGGGGCCAAAGGAAAGGAAAAGCTCATCTATCAGTCTGTTTCTAAGGCAACTCTTTTCAAGTTTCATTGTATTGTATCCTACTCATTGTATTCGTCAGATTAGAAATAAATGTCATACAGCTGATAGAACATTTCAGGGGGCTGAATCTCTCCCCCAGGCCATAGTTTGTCCATCACTACTTTATTCCAATGCCCCAATTAAGGTGGTGGATGCAGCATGATCCATCTATATATGCAATCTATCCCCCTTATGACAGATATAATGCATTTGAAAGATAGCTAACAAGGGTCAGAAGTTCAGTGAGAACAGAAACTCTCATACATAAGTATCAAAAAAAGCCAAAAAATTATACTAAGACTGTGTTCTAACCAATTAATATGTCTCCTAAGTTTCACCCTCTAAAAAAAAATAAGGGGGGGGGGCAGCTGGGTAGCTCAGTGGATTGAGAGCCAGGCTTAGAGATGGGAGGTCCTACATTCAAATCTGGCCTCAGACACTTCCTTGCTGTGTGACCCTGGGCAAGTCACTTAACCCCCATTGCCTAGCCCTTACTGCTCTTCTGCCTTGGAACCAATATACAGTATTAATTCCAAGACAGAAGGTAAGGGTTTTAATAATAATAATAATAATAATAATAATAATAATAATAACATTTAGCTTTTTTCTACCACTTAGGGTAGAGGTTCTTAACCTCGTTCCTGTCATGGATGCATTTGGCAATCTGGTGAATCCAAAGTATCGCTTCTCAATAAAGTTTTTAAATGAACAAAATAAAATACAAAGGATTAAAAGAGGAAACCAATTGTGTTGAAATACAGTTTTATGTATGTAAAGATATATTTTTACATATATATATTTTAAAAACACAAGTTCATGAACCCCAGGTTAGGAACTCCTGAATTAAAGATAATATTAATACATACAGGAGAGCACAAAAAGAAGATCACTTTTGTCTGATTTATCTCTTCATTCAAGAAGGTTTATGAACAAAAGAAATACTAAACTACTTGCTATCTGTGGCCTACATAGCCATTAACAAAATAATTTTCTTAGAAGAAAGTTCCTGTTGGAGTGAATTTTTATATCAGTAAGATAAACACCCCAAGTATGACCCTTTGCTAGCACCTTCCCACCACAATTCCTCCTGGGATTATACAATGAAAATAATATAGACATGCTAGGGGCCTAAATACTTGAAAATATGAGATGTTTTCTTAATTGCCCCCTAAAATTGCAGAAAGGTACCTTTACATGTACAATAGTCTGTTATCCTTTTGGAGACAAAAATTAAATGTCATAGGAAATTGGTTATGCTTACATCACTCCACAATGCTCGTAACTGTGTCATGGATCTCCAGTCCTTGCTGACTTCAGCACATCTTGCCAGATCAATGATACTTAAAAAACGGAAAATCTAACAGAAAGATATGAGAATAGAAAATATAGAATTTGAAAGATACCATTTTCTCTTATACTCATTAATAATAGGTTCATATAATGCCTAGAAATTTCTAACAATATTTTCTCCAATGAACCCAAGTCACTTTTCAGACATTTTATTCAGAGAATATCCTGATAAAGCAATACAAGTTATTGTTATTTGCATTATGTGGAAAATGAAATTTCTTTGGGGAAGTACTATTGTTCGAAGCACTAATTTTTCCTACATAATTATGCCATCGTTTTATAACCCAAAGCTGATTTTCTTTATACTTAATTAGAATTTTTCTTCAAGAATATTAATCAATGTAGTATGATCCCTCATCCCTGAACTGGAACATCATTGCAGATAAGACCACAAAAACCCAAAAAGTGACAATAAGATTGGGAAGGGATGAAATAAGAAGTGACTGTTGAGAAGATATATGGTAACCAATGGACCAGAAGCCAGACACTAGACAGAAGAGTTTTATTATTCAAAGAGATCAAAATAGAAAAATATTTCCTTTAGGCCACAGGTAATACTTGAAATGGATGGAGAAAAACATCTCACCACAGAGGGCAGGATAATTAACTTCACCAGACAAAATTCCTAGATTATATTTGGAAAAATAAACTAGTCCTAGCCTTTTGTAGAAAAGTGATTTCTACATTGCACTGTGGAACCTGATGCTTTTGGGTTTTCCACTACTTGGATATTTGTAAGAGAAAGCCAATACCAAGAAACCTCATTCTTTGAACATTAATATATTGTTGATGAAAGCCCATGAGCCCATTTTGTGAATGTTAAGTCAGGTCCAGTTGTGTCCTTTTAAGAGCCATCGGGTGCATCTGACTTGCTGTTGCATCTCTGAACTTTTGTTCTTGGTTTAGGCAGTTTTATCCACCTCCTCCAATTAATTACTCAGCATCTAAAAACAGTTTTGCAGACTTCTGACAAAAATGACTGAGAAATGATTGATTTTATTTAGTTCCAAATCCCACCACCCCCTTCAATTAAAAATGAATAAGAGGCAAAAGAAAAGAATTCCTCCCACGAAAAACCTGCAGTGGGTAAAAATAAAAAGAGAAAGAGTAAAGAAAAGAAGAAGCTAAAAATTTAATAAAGCAGTGGACATTGAAAAAGAGAATGGCAGAACTGGAATAAAAAAAGGCAAAAATGGAAAAAATTAAGCAAAACTTTGTATAATTTTATTGCTCAAAAATCAAAGCAATCAAGACAGAGCTAAATTGGGCAATCTGAAACTTAAATTCCTAGAGGTTGAGGAAGAAATATGATGAAATAAAGAGCCCAAATACTTTATTTCTTGAAATCAATCAAGGAAAATGGTCCATCAGTATTGAAAACAGATGACAAATTATACATTGCATTTAATAAAAGTTTGTTGATTAATTAAAATTGATAGAATTCCCACACTTACCTTAGGAAGGAATCCCAAATTAAATTTAGCCAGAAATATAGTTATCAAATTCCAGAGCCTCATTATCAAAGAAAAAGTCATATAATTAGGAAGAGAAAGTTCACATATATTACCGCAGTAATGGTTGAAGCTCATAGATGATCCGAAAGAAATGGAATATGATATACAAAAAATGGAAACTAGCTTCTACCAGCAAATAACATCCCAAAGAGCTTAGCAAACTCCTAAATTATAAAACATGGTTCCTCAATATGAACAATGGCCACAAGAGGATAATGGGAAGAAGGTAGACTAGAGTACAAGATTACTTTACTCTCAAAATTCTCCCACAAATAATAAAAAATAATGCCTCAGAATCAACTTTAAAGCAACGGAAATACCTGGGAGTTGAGCAGGACACATCTGTCCGCTGAAGATAACTAGGGAAAAGTGCTCTTACCATCTGATTGAAACACAAACACCTCCAGGCAAATATCACCACATCAATTTAGTCAGCTTCATCTGGAAGTTTATATCCCAGAGGCAAATACCCCAGGAATCAACAAACAAGCCCAGGGGGCATCAGTATGGACTTGCACTCAGCTCCAGAGATATCCTGTCTATTTGGGGTGGGGGAGAGGGGGAGGGGCAGCTGACTAAGGGAAGACTTCGGGGTCCAAGTGAGCTGACCAGACACAACACTGTTCCTGGCTGTGGCTGGCTTTGAGAAAGGAGAAGAGCAAAAAGCAAGCACACTCAGGTGAGTTCAGTTTCTGAGAGGTAAAGGCCCTACTGGCTGTGGTAACTTCCAGAACAGCAGAGTCCTTGGTTGTACTTCCAGGTCATAGAGGGGAGCTAATCCTTGCAGCTCCCTGGAAAGTACAGGGAGTAAAAGCATTTGCTGTCTGAGGCCCTGGTCAGGAGTCAAGGGCAGAGAGAAACACCTGAGGTCACTCACAAACTGGAGTATAAACCTGGGAAACAGGGACCACACTTGGCCTGTATGATAGACGTTGGAAGAACTAAGAGATCAAAGTCCCCCAGAGAAGATTTGGGAAATAACAGTATAAAAAACCCCTAATAAGATGAGACATCATCTCCCACACCCTGGGAGCAAAACCTAACTTTAGCATAAAGCCAACAAGGCTATTGGCCACTAAATTTGTTTTTAAATGAGTAAGTAAAAGAAGTTTTTACACAGTAGATACTACTATAGGGACAGAGGAGATCAGACTTCAAATTCAGAAGACAATAAAGTTAAACATCTATTTCTAAAATGTCAAAGAAAAATGTAAAATGGTCACAAACCTAAAAGGAGCTTTTAAAAAACTTTTAAAACTAATTGAGAAATGTTGAGAATAAATTAGAGAAAAAATTAGAGCAATGTAAGAAAATCAATAAAATTATAGGGGGTAGAAAATGTGAACCAATTAGAAAAAGAGATCCCCAAACTTACCAAATAAAATAACTTATTAAAAATCAGAATACTGCAAGAGGAAGCTAATAACTTCTTTAGAAACAAGAAATAATAAAACAAAATATAAATAATGAAAAAATAGAAAAGAATATAAAACAGCTTATTACAAAAACAACTTACTTAGAAAACAGATCAAGGAGACACCAATTAAGAATTGTCAGACTACTAGAAAATTCAGATAAAAAAAAAGTTTAAACACTATACTTCAAGAAATTACTAGGGAAGATTGCCCAGAGTTTTAGAGCTAGAGCATGTTTCCCAAACTTTTTTGGCATACCACCCCTTTCCAGAAAAAAATATTATTTAGCCCCCTGGAAATTAATTTTTTTTATTTTAATAGCAATTAATAGGAAAGATAAATGCACCTGTGGCCATCACTGCTTCCCTGGATCGCTGCAGCACCCACCAGGGGGCAGTAGCACCCACTTTGGGAATCACTGAGCTAGAGGTTAAAATACTAATTGAAAGGATCCACCAATCACCACCTAAAAAAGGTCCCAAGATGAAAACTCACAATAACATAATTCTAAGTTCCATAGTTCTTTGACCTAGGTTAAAGAGAAAATATAACAAATAATCAGGAAAAAATATATTAAAAATTATACTATAATACTCTGGAATTATAGGATAACACAAAACTTAGCAGCTTCAACCTTAAATTATCGAAAAGCATGGAATGAACAATATTTCAAAGAGCAAAGGTGCTGGGTTTACAACCAAGAATAATCCACCCAGTAATGGTAAGTATCATTTTATAAGGGGTGGGGCGGATTTTTTTCAACTATTATTAAAGAAAAGACCAGTACTAAATAGAGAATTTGGTCTACAAGAACCAGGAAAAAAAAACCATAAGCTAAACATGAAAAACCAATTATAAGAGATTCCCTAAAATCAATCTTATATGGAAAAATGTTATCTATAACCCATAAGAATAATATCACTGACTTCCGGTTAAGATGGCGGCAGAGTAAGGAGCAGCTGCTTGATCTCTCCTAACCAAAGCATACAGGACTCCTCAAAGGGACATAAAAACAAATCCAGATGAACGAAGGGACCCCACAACAGGGCGCAGCATTGAAGGTACGTGGAATCGGGGCATTTCCACTCTATAAAGGGGTGAAACAGCTCTCACTAAAACACAAGAGGAAGAATCCCCTCCCCCATCCCCCACACCACATACAGCTCAGAGCCCAGTGTACAAGAGTTAAAGCAGGTTTGGGGCACCCATTAAGTCACTGGCAGGTCCAGGGCTTGTTCCTGAGAGCAGCAAGTCTTAGGACCCCAAGAGGCTAAAGAATGCGCACAGATTTTCCTGAGCATCTATGAGGGTGAAGGCAGTGCCCTAGGTGCAGACAAGGATCTTGAGCACAGGCTTCGACCTCGAGTGGGGACCCTGTGCAGACGAGAGCATGGCTGTGGAAACAGCGCCCTAAGACTGTTGAAGGAGCCTCGGGCAGAGAGGCAGACCAGGGTTGACCAGGAGGCTCGACCCAGAGAACAACAAGACCTGAGACCTTGGGAGATTAGAGAGTGCAGACACCCTGAGTGTGAGGATAAAGCACAGAAGGCACTGGGCTAACAACAATGGCAAGCCAAAATTGGGAAGCCCAGAAGAGGAAGATTATCAAGAAGAACTCTGGAACACTCGACAACTTTTACACAGAGAAAATCCAGACAACAGAGGAGGACAAACAAGTAATCATATACAAACCTTCCCAAAACAATGAAAACTGGTCACATGCTATTGAAGAGTTCAAATCTGAGATGTTGAGAACAATAGATGAGATCTGGCAAGAAAATAACAGTTTAAAAGGCAGAATTTTGCAATTGGAAAGTGAGGCTCAGAAATCAAATGAACTGATAAGCAAATTGAACACCAGAAATGACCAGATTGAAAAGGAAAACAAAAGATCATAGCCAAAAACCAAAAGATTATAGCCGAAAACCAGTCCTAAAGCCTAGAATTGAGCAATTAGAAGCTAATGATCTCTCAAGACAACAAGAACAAATAAAACAAAGTCAAAAGACTGATAAAATAGAAGGAAACTTGAAATATCTCAATGAGAAAGTGACAGACCAAGAAAACTGGTCTAGAAGAGACAATTTGAGAATCATTGGTCTTCCAGAAAAAGCAGAAATTAATAGAAACTTGGACTCCATACTTAAAGAAATTATTCGGCAAAATTGCCCTGAAGTTCTACAACAAGAGGGCAATATCAGACATTGAAAGGATCCATAGATCACCCTCAACACTGGACCCAGAAAAGTCAACACCTAGGAATATAATAGCCAAATTCAGGAGCTTTCAAGTAAAAAGAAAAAATCTTACAAGAAGCCAGAAAGAGACAATTCAAATATCAAGGAGCACCAATCAGGATCACACAGGATCTGGCAGCCTCCACGCTAAAAGACCGCAAGGCTTGGAATATGATATTCAGAAAGGCAAGAGAGCTGGGTCTTCAACCACGGATCAACTACCCATCAAAACTGACTATATACTTCCAGGGGAAAGTATGGGCATTCAACAAAATTGAAGATTTCCAAGTATTGGAAACAGAAAAGACCAGGACTAAATGGAAAGTTTGATATCCAACCACAAAAATCAAGACAAACATGAAAAGGTAAATAAGAAACAGAGGGGAAAGAAAGAAAACTCATAATTTTTTAAATTTGACTCTTTAAGGACTTCAATAAGATCTAATTATCTGTATTCCTATGTGGAGAAATGCTATGTATAAATTCTCTGTAGTGAACTCTATTCACTATTATAGTATTCACTAATATAGCAATCAGAAGAATAATTCATAGAGAGAGGACAGAATACTAAATGGTCTAAGATGACATGGGGGTGGGAAAGAGGGGAGTGAATAGTAGGGGACACCAAGAGAAACTTGAGTGAATAAGAAAAATAGGATATTCTATTAAACACAAAGAGGGCATGGGAAGGGGAGGGGACAAATACTATTATAAGAAGGAGAGGAAGAGAGCATTAAGAGGTAATATTTAAACCCAGTGTAATCAACCCAGAGAGAGAAGAGTAGCTATATTATCCATTGGGATAAAAAACTCTATCTAATCCTACTGAGAAAGTCAGAAGGGATAAACCAAAGGGAGCAGGAAAGTGGGGAGGTCAAAAAAGGGAGGGGAGAAGAAGGTGGAGGGAATTCATTAGGCCTTTAAAAATAAAAAGAGGGAAATAACAAGGGAGGGGGTAGAAAGGGAAGTTAGTCAAAGGAGGGGATAAGGGATACCTGCGTAAAGCAAACCACTGGTTTAAAAGAAAATAGTGTAAGAAGAAAGGGTGGGACTAGGGGAGGATACAAAAATGTCAGTGAATGCACAACTGATAATTGTAACTCTGAATGTGAATGGAATGAACTCGCTCATAAAATGGAAGCAAATAGCAGAGTGGATCAGAAACCAAAATCCTACCATATGTTGTCTACAAGAAACACATATGAGGCGGGTAGAAAGAAAGCTATCCACATTCAGAGGAAGGACTGCAGGAGAGGAAACATATAAGAAAAACAAATGCTTGAACGCATGGGCTGAGGACGACATGATTGGGGATGTAGACTCGAAACTACCACACCAATGAAACTAACAACAATTTGGAAATAGGTCTTGATCAAGGACACATGTTAAAACCAGTGGAAACGTGCATCAGCCATGGGTGGGGGGAGAGCAGGGGGGAAAGGGGAAAGTAGGAGCATGAATCATGTAACCATGTTAAAAATGAATATTAATAAATGTTTAAAAAATTAAAAAAAAGAATGATATCACTACTTGAGTAGTTTGAAAGAGCATATATAGATAGAAGGCTTGAGGGTGAGTATGAAAGAAAAATAAATATCAAGAAGCAATCTTCTAAACTCATACTGAAATTACCTCAGGGTCAAAGGCACAACCAATACCACATAAACCCCTGAAAAGCAGACCTGTCCAAGCTTTTTATACTCTATGCAAAAGTCATATTACACAAATTCTCCCCAGAAAGTAGGGGAGGAGAGATCTGCTGGCTGTTTCTTCTTGGGGAAGGACAATCAGTTTTGTCTTTTAGAAGGTTTCCTTCTTCAAGAGGGTAAAATTTTTCTTAATTTTCTTATGATGGCCAATTATAGAATTTCTGTTCCATGTATGGTAAATATCTAAGGTCATTCTATAACTGAGATATTAATTTAAAGGCTTCAGGAATGTTTGCACACGTTCCAGAATGCTGAAGGCAGGTGTACAAACCCCCTTGGCAGCTGGATTATCCTACTGGGCATATGCCCATATATTTTAATCACATAAAACACAAATAGGCATTAAAACAAGGACTAGAAGACTCTCATGTGAATTGCAGCCAGGGAGTACTACATCTTTTATTCTCCCTGTACCTTCCCCTCCTACTCACCTCTTGAGGGGGGAAAAGGAAAGAAAATAATCAAGCCTCCCTAGGCAACCTTGGTGGTAGGAGGAAGATAAAGTAATAAGTTGGGTTTTATTCATCAACCCCAACTGCTTCTGTCTGCCAGGAAGCTCTCTACTTCCGAGTCACTTATGAAATTCTACTCAGCACTTCTTTTCTGCTCCTGATTTCTTTTCACCTTCATTCATGGCTTTTGACAGCAGAGGAGTCAGACACACATCCTTCCCAAATACCCTGTTTGACTAGAGAAGCATCTATCCAGGCATGGTCATACTTCCTCTTTAATGTTTTCTCCTTGCTCCTTCACCTGCCCTCTCCTAGAAGGAATTCCTTCAATGTTTAAAAAATAATAATCCAGAAACTTGTGGGAACCCTGGGAAAACATGTAGACACAGGCAGCTTCTCTCCATTGGCCCTCCATGGTAAGGATCACAGTAAGAACAGGCCGCTGATATCTCTTTCTATTCTGTTAATATAAATTTTCATATAAAATAAATTTTCCTCTAAAGACTTCTATAACCACTAGGAACTTGAACTTGTGGTCCAGAAACCCTCCTCTCAGACCAGATGGATACAAGCAAGTAGATGCAGCTCACAATATGCCTCTATCCTAAGATCACTATTAATGGCTATCGAAGAAAAATAGGAGACTCCTTTCCAAAAGATATAGTTCTGCCCTTATCTTAGCTGTGTTCTCAATTGTAAGGGGGGAAAAGGGATTTTATGGGTTCAATATATTAAAAGATGGTTGCCAGAGGATTGAACTATTATCAATCCTCAAGAATAATTCTCAAGTCAAAATTGACTTTTATGGAAGTTTATTTACAATTAGGAAGAGAGAGAAATAAGGAAATAAGAATCTAACCCAGTAGGTAATTTATTATGATGCTCTAATTAATCCAGATAGATCTTAACTCTCTGCCAAGAGTTAGAGGGCCAGAGGCCTGGAGGTGAATGGAGCAAAACTTCATTCACAGAGTCTACTAAAAGAAATTTCTTAAGTTCAGGAAGATTCAGTCAGTCTTTAAACTCACCACGTGGAATTCAAAGAAGATATTTAAAACAGTCTCACCAGGGTCTCAGCATTCCAACACTCCTCCACGAACCAGAAGAGGTCCATCACCAGACGCCCTCTTCAGCTGAAGATCTCTCACTCACTCAACTCCCTCTTTTTAAAGGGGTCACTTCTGCATCACTTCCTGTGCCTCCCTCCTAATTTGCATGTCCAATCACAATAGACACTTCTCATAATACTGACTAGGGAGCAGTCAGTTGATTCTGATCCTTCACCCACTCTAGCACACGTGGGTTACAGGACCTCCCAGAAATGGAAGTGTTCTCACCTTTGGTGATTAAATCTAAAGATGGGCAGTGTAGAGTTAATCTAATTATTATACAATATCTCATGAGGGGAAAAAAAGCAGACGATGAAAGCCTCCTTTTTTAGGCCAGTCCAGAGTAGCTCCCCCAAAAACACTGGGATTGAATCATATCTCCCAGTATCAGTTACATTTATCCTCTGGGAGTACCTAGGAGCATTTACATGCCTTGACAAAAAGGAGCAATCAGAAGTCTCAAACAGATTAACTAGCCCACAAATTCATCAAGTTGTATAGGTAGACTGTAAATATAGTTAAATGTAATAAATACTGGCACAGGAATCTCTGATGGCATCTTTCTACCAAGGCCAATATATGGCCTGAGAATACAGACCCGCTTGTCCCAACAAGGAGGGTCCAAGCCTTCTCCCCTTAAAGCACAGATTCTAAACAGACCATATCCACAAACAAGCCCAAGAGATCCACCAAGAACATAACAAAAGAGAAAACAATCAAAGAGTATGGATGAGACCAACTAAAACATCTTTGAAGACACTCCCAACTTCAGCCAATCACAAAACCATTCAATTTGCAGTCCAAAACCAGCTACAGAATGTCTACAGATATGCATGTCTCTCCAATGTACTTACTTTACATGTTATCCTAACTCTCCTGGAAGCAAGCTCCTCAACCTCTCAATGTAGGGAGATAGCATTAGAGATTCTTTGCATATGTGCCAATCTCTTCTCTCTACCCATAGGGTGCTAATCAGGAACTAGTATCTAAAATTGGGGTTAAACATAAGCAGAGGAACTCAAGCCAATAGCATTAGAAGAAAACCATCTCTACCTCCTCAGGGTACCCCTAGGATATTAAGGGGGTAAATATAACCTACTTGGCTCTGGGACAGTGAGTCAGAGCATATTTGTGGGCTTCATCTAGGATAAAAATGGGCCCTTTCAATTTGTAGGGACCCCTAAAAGGATTTCCACCCAGGACTTTCTATTTTGGATACTCTAGTTTAAAGGATCCTAGAAAAATTGGCCAAAAAAAACAAGCTGTTTTTCCAGTGTGTTATTTCCATTTTAAGTCAGTTTGTTTCAAAAAGACTCTAAAATTTTACATTTGTTGAATGTTTCAGTGCTACTATTTGATATATTATTGAAACCATAAATATTGATAAAATTGAAATGAAGAGTAGAGATGTTCTTACACTCGAGCAAATGTCTAGTCAAGAAATTTTCTTATTTTTCTTTTTGAGTTTAAACAAATCTAAACTACTTACCTTATTGTATTTTGTGCCCTGTAAGTTCATAAGGTAAGGTTTATCTGTGCATCTAGAAACACAAAGTAATCAAACCTTAGTGATTAATTTTTTATATTAGGCACTTGTTTTTCAGGCCTTATTTGACCTGGTGTAATCTTGTTCTCTATTATCCATAAATCTAGTTTTCCTGTCATTAGGTGTTTGTTGGGGGAGATTTCAAGCATCTTTTGGAATAAGGACTCAAAAACAAATCTGTCTGATCCTCTTGCTGTGGTTGTCTATGCTATAGCAAGTCTTAGACAAAATCGTATTGTGCCATGTTTAGAGAGAGGCACTTGGAAAATTTTGACTAGACTCCAGTCAGATGGCCTTATACACCGAGAAATGGAAGATTTGTTACCCAGGATAGTTGGCTTCTGTTATGAGGAAAATTAGGATTTTAGACATTTAGTGTAAGATAGCAGCCAGGCCTGTCAGGCAAGTGATGGAGAGTTCCAATCATGGAATAGTGAGAAGGAAGGAAGTCTTTTTTCCTGAGAGTGACTCTGGTATGGCTGAGTCAGTTAGATGCTGGTTTTAAATGTCTCCAGTGAAGAGTCTAGGAAAGTAGATTTGTCTCCAAGAAACATCTATCCTGTGGAAGTTCAGGTTTGAGCAGTGAACTTAGCTCTGGATGTGGACATCCAGATTGGTTCAGCTCCTTGTCTTCATCTCTTTGTGAATTTTACTTGCTATGGACCTGTGTTCCTGGAAAACCTTAGATCATCACTGGAGCTGAGGAGAACCCAGTTGTGAGACATCCTTTCTCCTTCTAACTTGCCAAGCTAGACCTGACAGCCTGTGTTAGCACAGAGTAGAGTTTGTCCCACCTTTCCAGTCCTTGGAGTCTGTCCATAGAGACCTGGTTTTAGTGTGACTTTTCCATATATCTCCAACCCTAAAACTCATTATTAAAACTCGTTTTATTTACTTCCTGTATCTTCCTCTACCCCAAGAAAGAGCCCAATATTAGATACTTTCCAAAACCTGAGTTTCCCTGGCTAGGTTGGTGACTAGTAAACGGTCAACTGCCATTACCAACCTGAGTGTATACTTTGCTCATTACCCATTTTCCACATCCCTTGTGAAGGTTATCTTGTGTGTCCTATCACTTGTGGGTTTGTAGGAGTGGTCCCTTTTGTGTTTAACACCCTTGTGTTTACTTGGTATTCCCATTTACCTATTACACTTCCTAAGTGAGAGTTTAGTAACTTCCAATTGAAGTTAAGTCCTAAGATTCTTTGGGGATAGTTCATATGGTCTGGAAAGCTCCATATAAACCAAGCTTCCTTTTTAAGATGAGAAGGCAATTTTCTTTGCTATTTTTCTTTATTGTGTTTGGGTTAAGAAAGCCATTTCAAGAACCAAGATAAGTACTTGTCTGAGTATAAAAACAAGAAAGAATCTTTAGAAACTTAGTAGAATGCTCTTTATAACTTGAATTTGGGAAATTTGTGATTTTTGTCTGTATATGTGGAACTGTATATGATCATTTCATATTGACAGTTTTGAAACTCCCTGGATAACCATGAGAAAACAAGAGAAAAGACAATACTTATACTTCCCCCCAAATCTCAAAGGATTATTCTGGATTGGGTATGTGGACAATGCATTTAAAACACATCCCAGATGATCTGAAGGCAGCAAATTTTCTTCTGAGAGAGTAGTAGAAAAAGGTAAAAAAAACTGGCATGTGCACAACAAAATACCTCTGACTGCTCCATTCCTCAAAGAGAGGCTGAAAATCCTGCTTGGGGCATTGTGGGTCCTATGATGATAAGTAATAGTAGGGCTTTGATGAGACACGGACATATGGACCTTCAGAAACTGGTTCCAGTGTGCTAACCATGTGAGTAGGTTTTTATAGCCCGAACTGGGAGTACTTTCAAAAAAGGACAAAGTTAGCTTTGGTTATATTCTTTGCTCTTTTTTCCTCTGGCTACATCTTGGTGATTTCTTAGATTCCTTTGTATCTAGTGAGGGTCAACTTTGTAAAGAGAGAGATCACTGGCCCTCTCTGCCAGGGCCAACATATGGTCCATGAACCCAAGTTTGGGTTCTTTGCCTGTCTTGGCACATTTGTTCTTTTCCATTTTAGGCAAAGAGATTGGAGATTCCATCCTGGGCAAAGTGATGTAAGAATTAAATTTTAATGGTTTGACTCAAATATATGAAGATTATAAATAATAATGATGTTTGCTGATTCAAAGTAATATTGCTCAAAGTTGAAAAGATATTAATAGCTTTTATTTTCAAAAGAGGTGGAAAAGGTGAAAGCAGAGAAATACAGAAGGGTAGCTCGGATAAAAAATATCCGAGACCTTAATTTCTACTTATGACCCCATACATAATATCTTTTCCCCCCACTTCTTCCCATTTATTTTTTAAATTAAAATTTATTTTATTCAAAAATAAGCCTTCCCTCCCAATGCCCCACCTCCCTGAGAAAAAAAGAAAAAAGAAATGCCTTGTTATAAGCATGGCTTAAAGTCAAGTGAAACAAAATTTCTCAATAGCCATTATTTAAAAGAAAAATAACATAACTCTAAGTCTTCATTTTGAGTCCATTACTTCTCTATCAGGAGATAGACAACATGATTCATCATAAGACTTCAGGAATTATGGCTCATCATTGCAGTCATTGGAATGCCCAGGATTTTACATATGTGTGTGTGCATGTGAAAATATGTCTGTAGATATATATAATAAATATACATGCATGTGTCTATACATTTATGTGCATAGATGGATATAAAAAGATTAATCTAATCATCCAAGAATTGCCTTCTAATATTTCTACCTCAACCTTCCCCACCATTAAGAACAAAGGAAAATCAAAACTCATTATAAAGACATGGAGTCAATCTTAAAGTTTTCACATTGGCCATGTCCTAAAAATATTTATCTCATTCTGCTTTCTGAGTTCTTCACCTCTTTATCCAAAGATGTGTTGTACGTTTCATCATTAGTCCTCTAGAATCCTTGGATGGTCATTATTATACTGATAAGAGTTCAGAATAATAGTATTCCATGTAAGAATGGGATTTGTGCGAGGAGGATGGGACAGAAGGAGCCAGAGAAGGAGTGACTGATGGTTGGTGACAGTTGAGATGAGAGGGATTTTAGGAAAGGTCCGGAAGAGGAAGGAAAGGAAAAGGGCTTCCAGCAGAGGACTGAGAGAGGGAGGAGGAAGACATCTCAGTTCGGATCCAGTCCTGAGGGCTTCCTAAGGATCTTTCTTTAGACACTGATGCCCTGATTCCCGGTCAAAGGCATCCCATCGCTTCTCACCCAGCAAGACTTCAATCATGGAGTAAACTAAGTTTTTGGAATCCATCTCTTAGGCTCCTTCCCCCATTACCAACCTTGCTGAGAGACCCTTTCGGGTTTGACTTACAATTATAGAAAAGGATAGAAATAGGAAATAGAAATAGAAACTGAAGGAGAAGGGGTGAGGGGAGATGCTTAGGAGTGGGATTCCAAAAGGTTCCCACCCAAGTGATGGACCCCATAGAAATAGAGAAGAGGGCACCCCAAAATCCCTCTGCCCTTCATCCCTTTTCCCAATCCCTATATTGATATTAATAAAAGACATTCATTAGTTAGATAGCATTACAGAGTACCTGAGAGATGAGGGGGAGGGGAATCACAGATTGGTCTGGCTGCCTCCATCTTGAAGCCAGACCACCTGCTGTGAAGTTGACTGACCTTGGGGGAGGCTTGCGTGAAACCCACCCTCATTCAGAATCAGATTGGGGTCCCCCATACCTCATCTTATAGGGAAGCCTTGCCACCAACTCCTGTGGGGTGGCATGACCATCCAAGTCACCCAGTTTCAAGGAGATACCCCCTCGAAGTCTCAGTAGTGTATATTCGGCGGGAGGGGAGAGCTAGAAGAGAGTCTCACCTCATAGACTCTCTCTCTCCCTTCTATCACGACATTGGTTACTTGGCTCTCATTATTGTTAGAGTTTTGGCAGAAGGCTCTCTTTATTGTCATACATTTCCCAATTTATGGGAACCTCAGGTTCCCATTCCTTGCCACCTCAAAAAGAATATAAATATTTTTACATCCTTAGTTTGTTTTCCTTAGTATATCTTCTCTTCTTTTCATCCTCTTTTTGCTCTGTTGAGTATTTCTATACCCAAATGTGTGTATAGTCTTCTTTCCTTTGACCATTACAGAGGACAATGACATTCAAATGCAGTTGTTTTCCCATTCCCTCCTTGTTTGTATAGATATCCATTTGCCCTGATAATTAGAGATAATTTTCCCTATCTTTGTCCTCCCCCATTACCTTCTATTTCCTTTTATTTTCACTCTTTTCTAAAGATAAGCAAGATATAACAGAACTACTCCCAGACTTTATCTAATTGGACTCCCTCCATGATGATGGTGAGGGAACACACTTCTCATCTCCCTATATTTGAAGGTAAGCAGTATTTCTTTGTTTAGTCCATTATCCTTGTTCATTCGTGTTTACCTTTTGGTGCTTCTCTTACTCTTGTGTTTGAATTTAAAAGTTTCTCCACAGTTCTGGTATTTTCATTAGGAACACTTTGAAATCCTCTAATTCATTAAAGCTCCATCTCCCCCTGTACCATTATACTCACTTTTGCTGGGCAAGTTGTTCTTGTCTATAACTCCATATCCTTTCTCTACTGGAGAATCATATCTCTATTGGAATATTGTATTCTTAATTCCCTGCTCTTTTATAAGTGTAGCTGCAAAGCTTTGGGTGATCTTGACTGGCTTCTCAGTATTTGAATTCTGTCTTTCTGATCACTTTCAGTACTTATTCTTTGACCTGGATCTCTAAGTCTGGAGCATGATACTCCCAAGAGTTTTCATTTTAGAATTTCTTCTAAGAGGTAACCAGTGGATTCTCTTTCCACTTTACTTTCTGGTAGAGTTATTTGTAGTTCTCTTTCAATATTTCTTGACATATGAAGTCTAGGCTTTTTATTTTTGGTCAGGACATTCATGAAGTCCAATGATTCTTAAATTCGTTCTCCTCAATCTGTTTCCCAGGTCATTTGTTTTGCTATTTTACATTTTCTTCTACTTTATCAGCCTTTTGATTTTGTCTTAATATCTTGATTTGCCTCATGGAGTCAGTGATATCTATTTGGACCACTGTAATTCTCAGGGAGTTTTCTGGGTAAGGCTTTGCACCTTGTGCTAAGCTGTTAATTCCTTTTCAGATTCCTTCTTCCACAACTCTCATTTCTTTTCCATTTTCCCCAAATATTAACTTTCTATGTATAAAAAAAATTTAACTTTTTTTTCATTTTTGCTTCATTTTTCTAGAGATTCTAGTTGAGTTTTTGCCCAAGATGTATTTTACTCCAGGATTTTGCTTATAGATGTTCTGCAATCATTCTTTTCTATATTTGTTTCTTGAGTATCTGTCCCTGCCACCATAAAGCTCTTGATGGTGGATTTCTTTTTTTGTTTATTCATTTTCTCAGCCTCAGTCCTGACTTCACACTCGATGTGGAAGCTGGAATCTGCCACTCTTCTGAAGAAAAGCTAGCTTTGTAACCACTTTCTTGGTGTATTTCAGGGATAGGCTAGGAAATCTCCAAACTTTAAATACTCCAAAAGTAGTCTGATCCAGGGCAAAGTCTGATTGCTGCCCTCCGTGTCTGAGCTCTGCAAGTTCTTGACCTAGATTTGAGTCTGAGAAGAGTAGTCTGTTGCTAGACTCCACCTATCAAGCAGAGGAAAGCTCTGTTGGCTCAAAGCAGAAGTATAGGCTCCCCTTTGGTATCAGATTTCCACCTTGGTCATTCCTCTGCAGCCAGAATAGATGCTAGAAGTGAAATGCTAATTCCTCTGAGATCTGAGCTACAACACTGCTGTGGTTGCTGTAAAGGTTAAAATTAATGGTTTAGACAATGATTATATGAAAATTATGTGGTTGCCAGTATTTATTATATCTTGAGTCAGAAATTTATTTACAAATATATACAAATAGAGAAGAAAGAATAAAGATGAGAAATGTGAGGTACAACAATAAAAAGAGCCATTTTCCAATGTTTTATAGAAGGGAGATAGAGAAAGTCTATGTGGTGAGTCTCTCTCCCAGTACTTCCGTGGGGCCAAATATACACTGGGAGACTTTAAGGGGGTGTAACCCCAAAACTGGGTGACCTAGATGGTCCTGCTGCCCCACAGGTATCAGGGGAGAGGCTTCCCTATAAGAGGAGGTATGTGGTACCCCAATCTGATCCTGAATAAGGAGAGGGTTCACTCAAACTTCCCCCAATCAGTTAATTTCACAGTGTGTGGTCTGGCTTCAAGATGGAGGCAGCCAGACCAAGCTGTGGTTCCCCTCTCCCTTGTTGTCTCTCAGGCACTCTGGAATGCTATCTGACTGTTGAATGGCTTTTTATTTTTCACAAATCAGGGACTGGGGAAAGGGGTGAAGGGCAGAGGGATTTTGGGGTGCCCTCTTCGCTATTCCTATGGGGTCTGTCACTTAGGTGGAAACCCTAGTGGTTCCCACTCCTAAGCTTCTCCCCTCACCTCTTCATCTTCTATTTCTATTTCTCTGTTTCTATCCTTTTCTATAATTGTAAGTTTAGACCAAAAGAGGTCTCTTAGCAAGGTTGGGTAATGGGTGAAGGAGACTAAAAGATTGCTCCCAAAATGGAGTCCAAAAACTTAGCTGACATGATGGCTGAAGTCTTGATGGGTGAGATGCGATGGAAAGGCTTTTCTCAGTGAATCAGGGTTTCAATTTCCAAAAAAAAGATCCTCAGGAAGCCCTCCAGACTGGATCTGAGCTGGGATGTCCACCTCCTCCCTCTCTCAGTCCCCTCTACCCGAAGATTTCTCCTCTCTTCCTCTTCCTTGGAGAAATTCCCAGAATCCTCTTGGGTCTCAATTGTCAGCAACTGCCTTCTCTGGCTCCTTTGGTCCCATTGCCCTTGCACAAATTTCATCCTTAGAGTATCCCAGTTTTGTGTGGCGGGACTAAGTCTCACTTAATTCATGCATCACTATTTCCTATTCCTATCTTATGTTCCCCTCCCTCCAAAATAATAAATCCTTATCTTGTCTTATCACTATAATAATTATCTATCTAGTCCTATTCTAAGACAGGTTTTTGGAGAGGTTGGTAGAGGGATGAGGGTTGCAATTTATATAACAATATTTACAGGGTGTAAAACAATTTTGTAACAAGAAAAGTTTTCCATTGAAAACAATGTCCAAGTTTACAGTGTAACAATTTTCTTATTCTTAAACTCTTCTAAATTATTATTTAACCCATCTATGATTTTAACAGAATTTTAACTTGTTTCTACTTTTAATATAGAAGTCTATCAAGTAATGCAATACAACTATCTTATTATTCTTGGCTGTTCTCAAATTATGTTTAAACTACCTATATTTTAAATGCAATATTAGTTTTATATTGAGAATCTATTTTAGTATGTTAGTATTTTTAGTTATCTATCCAATTACACTTATATTCTTTATTCTTATGCTTTCCCTGCACTAGCTTGCTAAAAATTTTTGAACTTCCCAAACCTTTTCTGCATTTTCCCTATGTTTAATGTCTAAATTATCTGTTATATCGTTAGTATGCTACAGTATCTACATGGTTAGGGACTATTATTTACAATTCTACTCTACTTTTCCAACCTATGTTATAGGCATGTATAAAATTTACAATATTTACAGTATTATACATTTGTACAAGCATTGGTCTTGTATATTGATGTTAATCATACAAAAAAATCACTTGATGATCTTATGTGGTTAAAATCTCATGGAACTAGCAACTATTTACATTATAGATATATACACATTTTCTATTTTCAAAATCTTCAGATACTTATTTACACAAGGTCTTGTTTTGTGTTTTGTGTTCTCTTTATGTACCGTGCATGCAAAATACCCTTGTTTTCAAAGTTGTTAGTTTTCTTCAAGTTGCCTATAGATTTCTCTTGTATCTTGATACTATGTACTATGGTTGCATTTTCCTAAAGTGTGAGGTTAATTTGTGTTTTTGTGCTATCACCACATGTAAACCATTTCCTTTTGTCTTCTTTGTGCAATTGTCCATTTTTGCAAAGTTCAAAGTTCAAAAGTTTTTTCTTAATGTCTTTTAAAGTACTCTTTCCTTGCATCTTTCTTCTTGGTGATTTTCCCAATTTCCTTTTCTTCTCTTGATTCTTTTCCCCTTCTCTGTTTCTCCATCACATGTTATCTGTTGTCGTACATGTTGTTGGACAGTCTCTCTGGTCCGGATAAAGGAACAGTGTGGATTGTGATGCTTTGTCAGTGATGTCGATCAATTGTTTGTGTGTATGTTATATGCGCTTTTAGATGTTTTGTAATGATTTTGTGTTTTGCAGTGATTTTGAATTTCAATTCTCAGTCCTTAGCACTTTCTGTAATTTGTCTATCTTGAATTGTTTCTGGGTGTTCTGAATTTGTATGTTTCTTTTCAGGTTTCACATAGGTCACATGGAACCACGAATCTTTTCCTTCTACTTTTACACTTGTAGGGGTAGTGAGTAAAATTTGACAGGGTCCTAACTATTTAGGGTCTGTTACTGATTTTCTTGTGAAGTTTCTTATGTACACTGTCTCCTGGTTTTAACTTATGCAAGTCGTAATCAAAGGGAACTCTCTGTTGAATCAAACCAAGTTCATGGAGTTCTGTGAGTTTTTGTTGCAGGGCCTGAATGTATTTATGCAGTTCACAATCTGCACCCAGCATAGAGACATATGGGGTTTTGTGAGCTCTCTCTTGCCAAAGAGGACAGCCATATAGCATTGCAAATGGGGAAAGATGTAAGTACCCACTAGATTTGCTTCTCAGATAACATAACACTATTGGCAAAGCATCTGCCCATTTTAGATGAGTTTCCATACAGACTTTGCCAATAAGTGTCTTTATTTCTCTGTTGAATCTTTCCATCTGCCCAGCACTTTATGGGTGATAAATGGCATGAAAATTCCCTTTTATTCCTAGATTCTTGTAGACTTCTTGGAGTACTGCATGAGTAAAACAACTCCCTCTCTCTGAGCTGATACTATTGGATATGCCAAATCTAGGAATGATTTCTTTCAGTAGGGATTTTATCACAAACACTGCATTGTTCTTTTTGGCAGGGTAAACCTCTAGCCCCCTTGTCAACCAGTCAATTATGACAAGTGCATATTTGAATCCTCTATCTTTGGGTATGCATATATAGTCTATCTGCAAGCATTCAAATGGAGTGTACACCAAAGATCAGCCTCCAAGACCTTTTTTTTCCTACAAACTCCCTGACTAAATTGCAAACAGATCTTGCATTTTTGGCAAACTCGTATGGCATAAGGGGAGATTCCAGGTGCTAACAAGAAATGTTGTATGAAATCAATTAATGTATGGGTGCCACAATGCCCTTTTTCATGAATGGCATTGCGCACTGGGTAGTATAGAGCTTTTGGCAAGATAGGTTTGCCTAGCTCAGAAAATCATATGCTGTTCAGTAGTTTGGCCCCTAAATTTTTCTTCTAGTCCTGAAATTCCCTTGGGCTATAGGCTTGTTTTAAATTATCCTCTTCCAGATAGAAAGAGAAATACCATTTAAAATCACCCTAGACAATATAAAATACTTAGGAATCTATCTACCAAAACAAACACAGGAATTATATGAACACAACTACAAAACACTTTCCAAACAATTAAAACTAGATCTAAACAATTGGAGAAACATCGATTGCTTATGTATAAGATGAGCTAACATAATAAAAATGACCATTCTACCCAAATTAATTTGCTTATTTAGTGCCATACCTATCAAACTACAAAAAAACTTCTTTACTGAATCAGAAAAAACTATAATTAAGTTCATTTGGGAGGACAAAAGATCAAGAATATCAAGGGAAATAATAAAAAAAAAGTGAAGGAAGGTGGCCTAGCAGTACCAGATCTTAGACTATACTATAAAGCAGCAGTCATCAAAACAATATGGTACTGGCTAAGAGACAGAAGGAAGGAGCAGTGGAATAGACTTGGGGTAAGTGACGTCAGCAAGACAGTGTATGATAAACACAAAGAGCCCAACTTTTGGGACAAAAATCCACTATTTGACAAAAACTGCTGGGAAAATTAGAAAACAATATGGGAGAGATTAGGTTTAAATCAACATCTCACGCCCTATACCAAGATAAATTCAGAATGGATGAATGACTTGAATATAAAGAGGGAAATTATAAATAAATTAAGTGAACATAGAATAGTATACTTGTCAGATCTCTGGGAAAGGAAAGATTTTAAAACCAAGCAAGAGTTAGAGAAAATTACAAAATGTAAAATAAATTATTTTTATTATATTAAATTAAAAAGCTTTTGTACAAACAAAAGCAATGCAACCAAAATCAGAAGGGAAACAACAAATTGGGAAAAAATCTTTATAACAAAAAACTCTAACAGGGGTCTAATTACTCAAATATACAAGGAGTTAAATCAATTATATAAAAAATCAAGCCATCCCCCAATCGATAAATGGGCAAGGGACATGAATAGGCAATTTTCAGATAAAGAAATCAAAAGTATCAATAAGCACATGAGAAAGTGTTCTAAATCTCTAATAATTAGAGAAATGCAAATCAAAACAACTTTGAGGTATCACCTCACACCTAGCAGAATGGCTAAAATAATAGCAGGGGAGAGTAATGTATGTTGGAGGGGATGTGGCGAAATTGGTAAAATAGAATGTAATGGACTTCCATACTAGCAGCAATGCAATGACCCAGCACAATTCTGAGGGATTTATGAAAAAGAATGCTACCCACATTCAGAGGAAGAACTACAGGAGTGGAAACACAGAAGAAAAACAATTGCTTGAACACATGGTTTGAGGCAGACATGATTTGGGATGTAGACTCAAAACAACCACACCAATGCAACTATCAACAATTTGGAAATAGGTCTTGATTGATGACACGTTAAAACCAGTGGAAATGCATGTTGTCTATGGGGGGGAGGGGAAGGTCGGGGGTGAAGGGGAAAGTAAGAACATGAATCGTAACCATGATAACTTTTCTAAAAAATAAAAATTATTTAAAGTAAAATAAATAAATGAATTGTCCTCTTCTACAACGGTGAAGTTCAGAACATGGATAGGGCCAAATCTAGCTCCATACTTTGCTGTTATGTCCACTCTATGTTCCCTAATGATGTGCTATCTTCCCCAAGAGTGTAGCCCTGGCAGTGCATAACTGCTACTTCTTTAGGTAGTTGTACTGCTTCTAGAAGTTGCAGAATGATGTCCCCGTATGCAATTTGTTTTCCTCCTGATGTTATGAATCCCCAATATTTCCAGATTTGTCTGGTGGCATGTAGGACTGTAAAAGCATATCTGGAATCTGTGAAAATGTTTATTCATTTGCCTTTCTCAAATTGAAGAGCTCTTGTTTAGACTTAAGATTTCTGCCCCTTGTGCACTCATAGTTTTTGGCAAGGATGCATACCATAGTGTATCTGTTTGAGTTACAATAGCTGCTCCCGTGTATAGTTCCCCTTCAAACATGTATGAAGAACCATGTGTGTACATGTTTAGGTCGGTGTTTCCTAGGGGAGTGTCCGTCAATTCCTCCCTAGTCTTTTGCACTAGCTCTAATGTGTCTTTGCAGCTGTGTACTGGTTCTCCTTTTATTGGCAGATATGGGATTAGGGTGGCTGCCTTAAGCTCTTTGCAACGTTTCAAGGTTATGTTCTCATTGCCTAATAACAATTTCATATTGATGAAAAGGCTTGTAAATTGCTGTTTTTTAACATGGTTTCTATTTGATGTGGGGAGTACACTATTAGCTTGCATCCAAGAACAAATTCAGATAACTTTTTTATCATGAGGGTAATTACATCTATTGCTTGGAGACACTGAGCCCTTACTCTGGCCACAACATCTAATTGAGAGCTATAATAAGCCACAGGTCTGAATTGTTGTCCTAGGGTTTGTACCAATACTCCAGAAGCCACTCCTTTGTCTTCTGCATGAAATTCTTTGGAGTAATCTAAAATTCTGAGAGCAGGCAATGTAAGTATTATAATTTTTAGTTCTTTTGTGAGTTTCAGAGTATCTGAGACTGTTTTCCTGGTTAAATCTGTTAGAGGTTTAGATATTAGACTGTACCCAGGAACCCACTGCCTACAAGAACCCTGTCACTCCTAAGATTGCACATAGTTGTTTTTTGGTTGTTGGATTACACAGCTTTTAAATGTCTGCTACCCTTTTCTTGGGAATTTTTCTCATGCCATTTTCCAAGACAAACCCTAGGTACTCTACCCTTTGCATTAACCACTGCAATTTGGCTTTCGATACCTTGTGCCTTCTCTTGCAGATTTCTTACAAAAAGATTTTACTATCTCTTTGGCACATTTTTGAGTTTGGGGATGTTAAAAAGTATATCATTGACATAGTGTAACAGTTTGTTTTCTTTGAATTTGATGGTTTCCAGATCCCTTTTTAGGATTTGGCAGAACAATGACCCAGCATCACAGAATCCTTGAGGCATTCTTTGCCACGTGAAATGGGCATTTTTCTAGGTGAAGGCAAAGACCTTTTGACAGGACTTATTGAGGGGCATGGAAAAATAGGCACTACAGAAGTCAATGACAGCAAACCATTTGTGATTGCTAGGGATTTCAGAGATTATAGCAGAGGGGCTTGGAATCACTGCATGGTTAGAGAGGTTATCTATCCTATCAACCTAAATGTTTACTCCGGGTCTGCTTAATACAAGCAGAGATTAAGTAGCTCTCAACCAAAAAGGTTGGTGGTGAGTAACCACGTGGCCTCCTCCAAGATGGAAGCTAGTCTCTTAGGAAACTAGGAAAGGAGTTAGCCTTTCACTTACCCAACAAAGTATTCCAGGAGTCAGAGTCTAAGTTGAAGCTGAGCTCCAAGCCTATGATCCAAGCCGCAGACTCCAGCTAAACTCCCTCAAAGACTCCCCAGTCAGAAGACTATCTCCAGAAGAAAATATCTTCAGACTATCTTCTCAAAGAAAATCTCCCCTGAGGGAGTTCAGGGCTTGCTTTTATGGTGACTTATTGTCTCTTCCCCTTTTCACAGGAGCCCATCACAGTTTCCAAATTGTCTAGCACTACCAAGGGGTAGTGTCTATGGGATTTAGACCTCTCATCCTCTGAAGGTGTCAACTCTTATCAAAGGCCTCTGAAGGTGTCAACTCTGATCATAGGTTTCACAAGTTTGGGATTTAGTTAAAAGGGTAGAGCTCTCCAAGTAAGTGACTGTGAACTAACTCCCTTACTTAATGTCAAGTAGGGGTGTTTTAAAGTTTTTGGTTGATTAACTCAACATAGACAAAGAGAATAAAGAATTCCCTTTCACACTGCTGGCTTCTGAAGTTCCTTGTTTCTCTCTATGCTGGTTAGGGCCCCTTTTCAATCCACCCTGGATCTGTGACTTAGAACTGGATAGCAAAGCTTCCAGATCCGTCTCCCTCACGGTGCCCTAAATGGGTGTGAGAGGCACCCAGTTTGCATCTGGGACCTCCTCTCTCCCTGTTGCTCAGCCTCTCCTCAGGCATCTGCTCTGAACACCTCATGCTTCTCCCCCAACCTATCCCCAGTGTCCACAGACTACTTTGTCTGTTTCCCTATGCTACGTGGGGTTAGACTAATGACTGAACCTTTTTCTTGATTTTCCCATCAGTATATATACTTAGAGGATACAGCTAGACTTTTTTTAGTGATGGAGGGAGCATGGAAATAGCATATTCCGTTTGAGATATATCGAGTCTGAGATATCTATTCAAAACAACCAGAGGCAGTTGTTGATGTGTAATTAGAGCTCAGGAGAAAGACTAGTCAAGCTAATAAGCATTTGTTAAGCACTTGTTATGTACCAGGTATGTATTGTGCTAAGAAAAAGAAAAGCATAAAATCATCCCTGCCCTTAAGGATCTCACAGTCTATGGGAAGGGATGCCTTGTAAGCAACAAAATGCAAACAAGATAGTACAAGAAAAAGTGGAACTAATCTCAAATGGAAGGTCCTAGCAGTGAAAGGAAACAGGAAAGCTTCTTGCAGAAAGTTGTATTTTAGTTAGAACCTGAAATATGCCAAAGAAACTCAAAGACAAAGATGAGGAATGAGAGTATTCCAGGCATGGGATATTCTATCCTGTCCATGCATGGAGTTTGATGCAAGAAATTATCAATGAAGCACTTAGTGTAACTGGATCATAGATTAGATGTAGCAGAGTAAGGAGTTAAGAAGACTAGAAAGGTAGGAAAGGGTCAAGTTATGAAGGGCAAATCAAACTATTTAAGGATTCTAAAACCAAGTAATTTATATTTCTAAAAGGCAATATACAGGACATGGAAACAAAGAAAGATAACTGAGAAAGAATACTAAAGAAAACCATGATCTACTAAGAATAGCATCAAGGGTACTTAATATAACAAAAAGCAAAAGCCAACTCTGTTTTTTTAATTATATTTTTATTTTTATTTTGAATATTTTCACATAGTTATATGTTTCATGTTCTTTCCCTCTCTCTAAACCCCCATTTAAATAACGCACAATTCCACAGAGTTTTACATGTATCATTGTTTAAGGCCTAATTCCATATTATCAATAAGTTGGACTAGAGTTATCGTTTAGTGTCTTCATCCCCAATAATATCCCCATCAACCCATGTGTTCAAGCAATTGATTTTCTGCTTTGTTTCTCCTCCCACAGTTCTTCCTCTGAATGTGGATAACTTTATTTCTCATAAGTCCTTCAGCCTTGCTCTGGATTTTTGCATTGTTGCTAGTAGAGAGGTCCGTTATGTTAAATTGTACCACAGTGTATCAGCCTCTGTGTATAATGTTCTCCTGGTTCTGCTCCTTTCACTCTGCATCAATTCCTGGAGCTCATTCCAGTTCACATGGAATTCCTCCAGTTCTTCATTCCTTTGAGCACAATAGTATTCCATCACCAACAGATACTACAATTTGTTCAGCCATTCCTCAATTGAAGGACATTCTCTCATTTTCCAATTTTTTGCAACCACAAAGAGCGCAGCTATAAATATTTTTATACAAGTCTTTTTCCTTATTATCTCTTTGGGGTATAAATCAAGCAGTCAGATAGTCTTTTAATGCCCTTTGGGCATAGTTCCAAATTTCCATCCAGAATGCTTCGATCAATTCACAACTCCACCAGCAATGCATTAATGTCTCAATTTTACCACATCCCCTCAAACATTCATTACTCTCCCCTGCTGTCATTTTAGCCAATCTGCTGGGTGTGAAGTGATCCTCAGAGTTGTTTTGATTTATATTTCTCTAATTATTAGAGATTTAGAACATTTTCTCGTGTGCTTATTGATACTTTTGACTTTTTTTTTATCTGAGAATTGCCTATTCATGTCCCTTGTCCATTTGTCGATTGGGGGATGGCTTGATTTTTTGTACATTTGATTTAGCTCCTTGTATATTTGAGTAATTAGACCTTTGTCTGGGTCTTTTGTTATAAAGACTTTTCCCCAATTTGTTGTTTCCCTTCTAATTTTGGTAGCATTGATTTTGTCTGTACAAAAACTTTTTAATTTAATGTAGGCAAAAATATTTATTTAACATTTTGCAATTTTTTCTAGCTCTTGCTTATTTTTAAAATATTTCCTTTCCCAGAGATCTGACAGGGATACTATTCTGTGCTCACCTAGTTTACTTATAGTTTCCTTCTTTATATTCAAGTCATTCACCCATTCTGAGTTTATCTTGGTATAGGGTATGAGTTGTTGATCTAGACCCAAACTTTCCCATATTGTTTTCCAATTTTCCCAGCAGTTTTTGTCAAATAGTGGGCAAAAGACAACTCTGAACAAAACACGTGCCACTACAGTACACTGGAGACAAGAACAAAGACAGGTTAGAATCACTGCTTTGGTTGATGCTACATTTAAAAATCAGGTTATTTAGATTTCTATAATAAGGAGAATAATCACAGGCTAAGAATAGAATAAAAAAGGTTAAGAAGAAATTGAAGCACTCATTAAATTATATCTGCCACACATAGCATTTGATATACATCATTTTGTTTGATCCTCAAAATAATCCAGCCACTTTGTTACTATGATACCCTTTACAAATAAGGTAACTCTCAGAGAGGGGTTAAGTAATTTGTCCACAATCAAACAGTATTACAGGTAAGATACAAATTCAGGTTTCTCCAAACTCTAAGTTTTCTACTTCTATATTACACTTATTCTCATAATCACTGAAGGAATAAGAGAATACTTTTCTACTTTAAATGAATTCCTTATCAAACCTGGATAAACAACATTCCAGGGTCGTGTAAGAACTAGCTAATGTGATTCCTTAGCCACCATTGGGGACCCCTGAGAAATCACAGAGAGGAAAATTAAACAGGTCCAGGTCTAGGAATGAACAAATAATGCTCCAAAATTTTTTTAAAAACTGAAAAGTATGGAATCATCAAAGTAGTTGGTAAAGGAGACTTCAAAATCACAGAGTCATCCAGTCTAATCTGTACCTGAATGAAATTCCCCTCTACAATGTCCCCCAAAAGGGGTTGACCACCATCTCCCAAAGCAATCTGGTTCCACTTTTGTATAGCTATCATTTTTAGAAAGCTATTTTTTAATTAACCTTTATATTTATAATTTTATATTATTTATATATTTATATTAATCTCAATCTCCTCAACTCTCACTTCATGTTTCTATTTCTGCCTTTCCCCCCCAGGCAAAAGTCTAATCTCTCTTCCTTATTACAGCCTTGTAAATACTTGAAGACTATCGTTTGCTTCCTAAATCTTTTTTTAGGAAAGCAAATCATTCATATGGAATGATTTCAAGCTCATTGCAATTCTGGCTGCTGTCCTCTGGGTACTTTCCCAATTATCGATATCTTTCTTAAAATGTGTCACATAGAATCATCACATATACCATCTGACTAGGGAAAAAATATAATGAGACTATTCCCTCAGTTGTCCTAAAACTTGTGCCTCTCTTAATGAAGCCAAGATTTCATTAGCATTGAGGCTGTCATGTCACACTAGTAACTCATGAGCTATAAGATGGCTAAAGCCTCCAACCCTTTTCCAGATAAACTGCTGTCTAGCTTTGCTTCTCCCATATTATACTTGTGAAGTTTACTTTTTTAACACAAAATCTAAGAATATACATATTTCCTCATTAAATTTCATCTTATAAACATCAACCAAATGTTCTAGCCTATCAAGACTTTCAGATCCTGACTTACCCCATTTATATTAACTAATTCTTACAGTTTTCTTGGATTCTCATGGAGCAGCTCATGTCCATTAATAGAGAGGCCATCTATAAATTTGCTAAGCATGCTACCTGTTCATTTCATAAAGTCATTGATAAAAAATTTTAACTTATACAAAGCCAGTCTTGTACAGGGGTTTGGGGACTCTTGTAGATCTTTTTATAAGTTGACTCTGAATGAATGAATTAAGGAATGAAAAAAGCATTTATTAAGCACACTTACTCTGTAAAAAGCCCTTTGCACAAAGGGTACAACTAGAAAAGTAAAATTGTCCCAGACTCTTAAGAAGCTCACATTCAAAGGCTGAAGAGCAATGGGTGCTGCTTGCCACCACCTTTGGATGTATTGCCTTCACTCTCCAAATTATTTATTTTCTTTAAAATATCACTAGAGAGACTTCTGGGTTAAGATTGCCCCAGAGTAGAAGCAAGTCCCTTCCTCTCCTCTCTACCAATGGATATAAAGTGCCTCAAAAGGACAATAACCAAGATCAGATGAGCAAATGGGCTCTATTGTAGGGTGCAGCATTAAAGATAGGCAGAGTTTGGGCATTTCCAAGCTAAAAGAGGGCAAAATTACTCCCACCAAAACATAAGCTCATCACTCTTCCCCGACTCCAACTATAGCTCCAGAGTCAGAGCAAGCATGGGGCAAACTCTAGGTTCTCGGGGGGGAGGGGGAAGGGGCTGGCTGAGGACACAAAAGACTTACCCCTGAGAGCAGCAAGACTTGGGACCCCAGGAGGCTGAGGAAATGTAGAGATTGGGTGTGGAGATTGAGCAGATAGGGGCTGCTCACAGCAGACACTGTGGATACTTGAAAAATAGCCTCAGGGCAAAAACCTCTTTGGAGCTCAATATAGAGACTTGCTTACCCTCCTCACTCAGACTTCTACAGGGCAAGCACTAGGTTATCAGGGGCTGGCTGAAAAAACCACAGACTTATCCCTGAGAGCAGCAACACTTGGGACCGAAGGAAGCTGAGGGAACATGGAGATTGGCCACAGAGATTGGGCAGAGAAGGGCTGCACACAGCAGACACTGCAGAGACTTGAAAAATAGCTTTAGGGCAAAAACCTCTCTGGAGCTCGATACAAAGATTACCCACTTTCCTCACTCAGACTTTTGACCAGGAAGAAACAAAGCAATGGCCACCAACACCCAAGAACTACAATCCACAATTGCCAAAAAAAAAAGAGAGAGAGAGAGAGAGAGAGAGAGAAAAGAAAAGAAAAGAAAAAACCCTTGATCTAGATAATTTTTATGCAGAAAAACTCCAGACTATCAAGGAGATAGAAGAAGACAACAAACAAATGAGCACATCCAAATCTTTCCCCCCAAAATGGAAATTGTTCACAAGCTCTTGAGGAGTTCAGATTTGAGATTATGAATCAAATTAGAAAGATAGAAGAAACTTGGTAAGAAAAGTGAGAAATAGTTCAAAAAGAAAATAACAGTTTAAAAGATAGAAACTCCCACTTGGAAAATGAAGCCCAGAAATAAAATGAAATAAGCAAATTAGAGACCAGAATTAAACAGTTGGAAGCTATGAAAAGCAGGACAGACAAAACGGAAAAGGAAAATCAAAAGATCATTGCTGAAAACCAGTCTTTAAAGACAAGAATTGGGCAAGTAGAAGCTAATGATCTCACAAGACAATAAGAGTTAATAAAGCAGTCAAAATAATGACAAAGTAGAAGGAAATATTAAATATCTCACTGAGAAGATGATTGACCTAGAAAACCAGTCTAGAAGAGACAACTTGAGAATGATAGGTCTACCTGAAAACCTAGAAACAGACAGAAACATTAACATCATTCTACAAGAAATGATCTAAAAAAATTGCCCTGATGTTCTTCAACAAGAGGGCAAAATAGACACTGAAAGAATCCATAGATCACTTTCTACAATAAACCCTCAAAAGACAACACCCAAGAATGTAATTGCCAAATTCAAAAGCTTCCAAGCTAAGGAGAAAATATTACAAAAAGCCAGAAAGAGACAATTCAGATATCAAGAAACACCAATCAGGATTACACAGGATTTGGCAGCCTCCACGCTAAAGGACTACAAGGCTTGGAATATGATATTCAGAAAGGCAAGAGAATTGGGTCTACAACCAAGGATCACCAACCCATGAAAATTGACTATATACTTCCAGGGGGAAGAATGGGCATTTAACAAAATAGAAGATTTCTGAGTATTTGTAATAAAAGACCAGAACTAAATGGAAAATTGGATGTCCAAATACAAAAATCAAGAGAAACATTAAAAGATAAATGAGAAAGAAAGGGGGGAAATTCTTTTTTTCTTTTTTAAGGGCTTCAATAAGGTAAAATTGTTTATATCCCTATATGGAAAAACGTTATTTCTAACCATCAAAAATTTTATTCACTATTGTAGTAGTTAGAAGAATTATTCACAAGTAAAGGTTGGCTACTAAGTGGTTTAAGATGATATGCAAAAAAATAAATGGGAGGGAATAGAAGATGGCACCAAGAGAGACTTGAAGGAATAAGAAATATAGGATAATCTATACCACATAAAGAGGCTCATGGGAGGGGGAGGGGAAGAATACACTTATAAGAAGGAGAAGAAGAAAGTGCTAATAGATAATACTTAAACCTTATCAGTGGAATCAGTTCTGAGAGGGAAGAGCATCTTTATCCATTGGAGTATCAAAATCTACCTTACTCTACAGGAAAGTTGAGAGGGAAAAACCAAGTGGGGGGAGTGGGAACGGGAGTACAAAAAAGGGAGGGAAGAACAGGGGGTAGGGAATTTAATAGACCCTAATAAAAGAAAGGCATAAGAAGGGAGAAGGTGGAAAGGGAAATAAAACAAGGTTGTGGATTAGGGGGACTAATTAAAAGAAAAACACTGGTGTAGAAGGAAATAGTGAAAGAAGGGCAGGACTAGGAGACGAAGTCAAAATGTTGGGGAATACACAGGTGATAAACATAACTCTGAATGTGAATGGAATGAATTCACCCAAAAAATGGAAGCAAATAGCAGAGTGGATTAGAAACCAAAATCCCACCATATGTTGTCTACAAGAAATACACAAGGCAGGCAGGTACACACAGGGTTAAGGTAAAAGGCTGTAGCAAAATCTATTGGGCATCAACTGAAAAAAAGAAGGCAGGAGTCACAATCATAACATCTGAGAAAGCCAAAGTGAAAATAGATCTGATTAAAAGAGATAGGGAAGGTAATTACATCCTGATAAAAGGCAGTATAGAAAATGAGGAAATACTAGTACTCAGCATGTATGCACCAAATGGTATAGCATTCAAATTTTTAAAGGAGAAACTATTGGAGCTTAAGGAGGAAATAGATAGTAAAACTATACTAGAGGGAGACCTGAACCTGCCTCTATCAGATCTAGATATATCAAACCAAAAAATAAATAAGAAAGAGGTAAGAGAAGTGAGTGAAATCTTAGGAAAATTGGAGTTAATAGGTACATGGAGAAAAATAAATAGAGACAAAAAGAAACACACCTTCTTTTCACTAGCACATGATATATTCACAAAGACTGACAATGTACTAGGGCATAAAAACATGGCAAACAAATGCAAAAAAGCAGAAATAACAAATGCAACCTTTTCTGATCATAATGCAATAAAAATAATAATTAGCAAGGGTACATAGAGAAGCAAACCTAAAAGTAATTGGAAATTAAATAATATGATTCTCCAAAATCAGTTAAAGAACATTCATAAAAACAACTAATAATTTCATTGAAGAGAATGACAATGATGAGACATCATATCAAAATCTATGGGATGCAGCCAAAGCAGTAATCCTTGGGAAGTTTATATTCTTGAGTGCATATATTAACAAATTAGGGAGGGCAGAGGTCAATGAATTAGACATGCAAACTAAAAAACTAGAAAGAGAACAAATTTTAAATCCCCAGACAAAAACTAAATGAGAAATCCTAAAAATTAAATGAGAAATTAATAAAAGTGAAAGTGAAAGAACTATTGAATTAATAAATAAGATTAGAAGCTGGTACTTTGAAAAAACAAATAAAATAGATAAAGTACTGGTTAATCTAATTAAAAAAAGTAAAGAAGAAAACCAAATTAACAGTATCAAAGATAAAAAGGGAGACATCACCTTTAATGAAGAGGAAATTAAGGCAATCATTAAAAACAATTTTACCCAATTATATGGCAATAAATATGGCAATCTAGGTGTGTAAATTAAGTTTTTCAGGATTTGCAAGAAGCCATGTCTAGGGGCAAGGCTGCCAGTTGGATACTTGGAATCTTGGGAGATTCCTGATGCCATGCCAGGGCATGAGACCAATCGTCAGTTGGACTGTGCCCTATATAAGGAAGAGAGAAACCAATTCCTGGGACTCAATCTTGAGCCGGGGATCCAGGGAGATTAGGACAAACCTTTCTCTCCTCAATTTATTGATTAGGACAAGAATCAACCAATATACCTTGAAGTTACAGGATTTACTACTGAGCTTTAGGGCCTATTAACATCATTCAACAAATTACTACAGAAGATTTATTCATCTAATTCTCTTCAATTAAACTGCAGTCTAATCCATCCATAGGCAGGCAGTGTCCATTAAAACAGGCCAATGGGCCTGGCTCAGTCCAGCCTTCAAAATTCTGAAGCTGTTGGATTATACTTTGAGCTAGGAATAGATTGCATTTAGGGATTCCTAAAACCTTCTTCCCTTCCCTCAGCTTCCCTTGTTATTTGAATACCTGAAGTAAAATCCTTATTATAAAACTCAAACCAGCTACTGACCTTTTTGTTGGTTGGCCTGACAACAAGACAGCCTCAAAGAAGTTCTAAGGGAAATTGAAGGGACAGAGAGAGGTCCAGCTTCATCCTTTGAAGCTGTAATTGACTACCATCATTAATATTAGCAGTCAGGTGTGTTAGTGTGTTATTGACCTTCATTAATACTCTAATAACACTAATACAGTTATCAGTTAATCATTGATTGATACCAGGAGGCCAGTCTTCCTGAAAAACCATACAGTGATTGGTTGAGGGGATTCCAAAGGAAGTCTAGTTATATCAACTGACTTCCTGTTGATACCAAAAGGAGGCTTAAAGCTCTGCTAACATCTGGGGCTTTTTGCTTTACTCCTCTGAGCAAATACATCAAATCTACTGATTCCCTCAACAATCATAACAGGTGATATGGATGAATATTTACAAAAATATAAATTGCCTAGATTAATAGAAGAAGAAATAGGATACTTAAATAATCCTATATAAGAAAAAGAAATTGAACAAGTCATCAAAGAACTCCCTAAGAAAAAAATCCCCAAAACCAGATGGATTCGCAAGTGAATTCTATCAAATATTCAAAGAACAACTAATCCCAATACTGTATAAACTATTTAACATAATAAGCAAGGAAGAAATTCTACCAAATTCCTTTTATGGCAAATATGGTATTGATTCCAAAGCCAGGCAGATCAAAAACAGAGAAAGAAAACTACAGATCAGTCTCCTTAATTAACATAGATGTAAAAATCTTATATAGAATACTAGCAAAAAGACTCCAGCAAGTGATCATGAGGGCTATTCATTATGATTAGGTGGGATTTATAATAGGAATGCAAGGATGGTTCAATATTAGGAAAATCATCCACATAATTGACCATATCAACTAGCAAACCAACAAAAATCACATGATTATCTCAACAGATGCAGAAAAAGCCTTTGACAAAATACATTTGTTCCTATTAAAAGCACTAGGAAGTATAAGAATAGAAGGGTCTTTCCTAAAACTAATAAGCAGTATATATTTAAAACCAGCAGTAAGCATCATCTGCAATGGGGATAAATTAGAAACTTTCCCAGTAAGATCAGGAGCAAAACAAGGATGCCTATTATCACCTCTCCTATTTAACATTGTACTAGAAACACTAGCAGTAATAATTAGAGAAGAAAAAGAAATTGAAGATATTAAAATAGGCAATGAGGAGACCAAGCTATCCTTCTTTGCAGATGATATGATGGTCTACTTAAAGAATCCTAGAGAGGGCAGCTGGGTAGCTCAGTGGACTGAGAGTCAATCCTAGAGACAGGAGGTCCTAAGTTCAAATCTGGCCACAGACACTTCCCAGCCATGTGACCTTGGGCAAATCACTTGATCCCCATTGCCCACCCTTACCACTCTTCCACCTAGGAGCCAATACATAGAAGTTAAGGGTTTAAAAAAAGAATCCTAGAGAATCAGCTAAAAAGCTATTGGAAATAATCAACAACTTTAGCAAAGTTGCAGTATACAAAATAAACCCACATAAATCATCTGCATTTCTATATATTTCCAAAACATCCCAGCAGCAAGAGTTAGAATGAGAAATTCCATTTAAAATCACCCTAGACAATATAAAATACTTAGGAATCTATCTGCCAAAACAAACACAGGAATTATATGAACACAACTATAAAACACTTTCCACACAATTAAAACTAGATCTAAGTAATTGGAAAGACATTAATTGCTCATGGATAGGACAAGCTAACATAATAAAAATGACAATTCTACCCAAATTAACTTATTTAGTGCCATACCAATCAAACTACCAAGAAACTTTTACTGAATTAGAAATTTACTGAATACAGAAAATTACCGAATTAGAAAAAAATATAACAAAGTTCATTTGGAAGAACAAAAGATCAAGATATCAAGGGAGATAATGAAAAAAAATTGTAAAGGTTGGGGGCCTAGCAGTACTAGATCTTAAACTGTACTGTAAAGCAGTGGTCATCAAAACAATTTGGTACTGGTTAAGAGACAGAAGGGAGGTCAGCAGAATAGACTTGGGGTAAATGACCTCAGCAAGTCAGTGTATGATAAACCCAAAGAGCCCAGTTTTGGGGACAAAAATCCACTACTTGACAAAAACTGTTGGGAAAACTGGAAAACAATAAGGGAGAGATTAGGTTTAGATTGACACCTCACACCCTACACCAAGATAAATTCAGAATGGGTGAAGGAATATAAAGAAGGAAACTATAAGTAAATTAGGTGAACATAGAATATTATACCTGTCAGATCCATGGGAAAGGAAAGATTTTAAGACCAAGCAAGAGTTAGAAAAAATTACAAAATGTAAAATAAATAATTTTGATTACATTAAATTAAAAAGGTTTTGTACAAACAAAACCAATGCAATCAAAATGAGAAGAGAAGCAACAAACTGGAGAAAAAATCTTTATAACAAAAAACTCCAACAAAGGTCTAATTATTCAGATTTATAAGGAACTAAATCAAATGTGCAAAAATCAAGCCATTCCCCAACTGATAAAAGGGCAAGGGACATAAATAGACAATTTTCAGATAAAGAAATAAAAACTATCAATAAGCACATGAAAAAGTGTTCTAAATCTCTTGTAATTAGAAAAATGCAAATCAAAACAACTCTAAGTTGCCACCTCACACCTAGCAGATTGGCTAACATGACAGCAAAGGAAAGTGATAAATGTTGGAGGAGGTATGGCAAAATTGGGACATTAATGCATTGCTTGTAGAGTTGTGAATTGATTCAACCATTTTGGAAGGCTTGAAACGACTTTTACAGAAGGATACACTGTGGCACAATCAAATGTAATGGACTTCTTTACTAGCAGCAATGTAATAATCCAGGACAATTCTTAAGGACCTATGAGAAAGCACACTATCCACATCCAGGAAAGAACTATGGGAGTAGAAACATAGAAGAAAAACAACTGCTTGATCACACGGGTAGATGGGGATATGATGGAGGATGTAGACTCTAAATGATCACCCTAATGCAAATATTTAAAATATGGAAATAGGTCTTGATCAATGACACATGTAAAACCCAGAGGAACTGCCTGTTTGCTACAGGAAGGGGAATGGAAGGAGGGGAGAGAAAGAACATGAATCATGTAACCACTGAAAAAATATTCTAAATCAATTAAATAATTTTTTCAAATAAAAATAAAATAAACAAATAAAATATCACTAGAGGATTATACATTGTTACCAGAGAATTTAAAACATTAACCTTGGATCAGTTAACCCATTTATTATTTAGTATTAACAGTGAAATGGTGTAGTGGAAAGAGCATTGAACTTAAAGTCAAAAAATCTGAGTTCAAGTCCATTTTCTGTGTTTAATAGCTTTATGAGCTTGGGGCAAGTAACTTTATTGCTCCAGGTTTAATTTTCCTTACCTATAAGATAAAAGTGTTGTACTAGTTAATTCTTTAAAAAAAAAGAAAAAGAAAAAGAAGCAGCTCACATTCTAATTTAAGAACTAATGGGCCATCAGTGACTACTTTCTGAGTCCAGTCATCCAACCAAATTCAATTAATAATGTTATTGTCATCTCTTCACCTTTTCCACAAAACAGGCCTGAGAGAGGGATATTTACATCTTTCCCCTGATACGCTAATCTAATACATAAAAAATGAAGTGAAGTTAGGTTGATATGGCCCATTCTTGATGATGCTGTGCTGGCTCTTTGGGATTACCATTTTCTTTTTTATATGTTTACTGAATATTTAATTCTATGTTCTAGGGTGAATTAATTCTGCCATCAAAAGTCAAGTATACTATCCTAAGGTTGGCAAAATCCATTTTCTTCTCTTTTCAAAAAACTGAATTATCTGCCACTTTCTAAATGTTTAATATTTTCCCCTACTCTGTAGAGTCTTTCAAAGAACCATTATCAGTGTTTCAGTAATTATATAACAGCAATTATATAGCATTTTTAAGTTTGCAAAACACTTAACAAATATTATCTTATATAATTCTCACAACAAAGCTAGGAAGTAGCTGATATTATCCCCATTTTATAAAGAAATTGAGGCATGGGGAAATTAAGGTTCCACAGCTTTCAAGCGCCTGAGACAGAATTCAAACAAAGGTCTCCTTGATTCTAAGTCAAGCACACTATCTCTTGAGTCACCCAGGCTATGAAGGTATATTCACTATGATGTGAGTTATCATAATCCTATCTACCTCAAGCAGAGGCTCTAGCCTTAATTTGATTCTTCTCTCTTCTCTCATTGAGTCCCATCATCCTGTTTTTGTCAATGTCTTTTACTGTCAGCATCAGTTAATTCTGAGTTGTAGTGTTCCTGTCATTCTTTTATAGAACTGAGTTGTGTTTTTGTATTGGTAATCTCTTACCTGCCCTTACTTCATCATATATATAAATATATCTTTTAAAAATCTAATTCAACCAAGGACCAGTCAAGACTTAAATAACTATAATTAGCAATTGAAAAATAAACAAAAAGTCAAATAACTGGAAGATTGCTTATTTCTTAATGACTTTAATTATACCACTATAACAAACATGATGATACTTTCTAAATTATTGCAAAGAGTTTGGACTATACCATTCACACTACCAAAGGCATTATACATATAATTATACATTATAGATCCAGACAGACAAGTATTGAGATTTATTTAGAGAAACAAAACCTCAAGTTAATCTTAGAATCTTAAAGGAAATAATGAATGAGAGAGGAATAGCAATTCCAGATGCAAAGTAGTAACCATTAAAATTATTCCTAGTTGAAAAACATAAAAGTAGATAAATGGAAAAAACTAGATAAAGAAGAAAAAGAAACAATTTAATTCAACAGCCCAGTGTCTGATAATGCCAAGAACACAAATTACCAGGGGGAATTTTTTTTTAACATTTATTAATATTCATTTTTAACATGTTTACATGATTCATGCTCCACCTTTCCCCTTCAACCATTTTTTTAACATTTATTAATATTCATTTTTAACATGGTTACATGATTCATGCTCCACCTTTCCCCTTCAACCCCCCCCCCC